>NC_090646.1:257665683-257965683 GCF_040937935.1 Hyperolius riggenbachi
TGCATGAGATGCGCGCGCACCATGCGCGCGATCTCATGCAAAATAGAGCCCCAGGACTTTACGCCAATTGGCGTTAGGCGGTCCTGGGGCTGCCGCCGCGGCCACGCCTACTGGCGTGACGCGGGCGGCAGAAGGTTAAAGCGGAATTTCTGTAAATTCCTTCTGTTTTAATAAAGCAAACTAACCTAAGCATTGCTTTTAGTAGGAGGGCTTTTTGGTTTCTTTTAAGCCCTTATACTCTCCTTGTGGTTTTGAGTCACCCGAAGCTGTTTGGTTACTGAGATGAATCCCAGACACAAATGCATGTAAGGTTCACATTAGGTGTAAAAGCCCATTGAAAATCTCCACCTAATGTGGGATATTGTGTAAATTAGCCCTAATATAGTTCTGTTCCTTCCTTTTGTTGTGGTCTTGTAATTCAAAGAACAATTTAGTAGCTACAATAGATTATGTCATGATAACAGCTGCTGGTATCCAATGATAGCCACATCTTCTTCATGACAAGCATACCCAGAATCTTCTCCACTCACATCATCATATTGTGTGGAGTTGGATAGGTTTCTCCTTAAAGAGAAACCGTGACTAAGAATTGAACTTCATCCCAATCAGTAGCTGATAACCCCTTTCCCATGAGAAATCTACTCCTTTTCTCATACTGATCATCAGGGGGCTATGTATGGCTGATTTTGTGCTAAAACCCTGCCTGACATCATCGCCGGGGACCGAGAGGCAGCGGCGGCGAACGGCTCACTGCAGAGCTGCGGCGAGGAACATGCTGGGAGCTTGGGGCTGGACGAAGCCCCGGGTAAGTAGCCCTTATTTTACTTACTATTGCCTGATAACTCCTTTAAGTTACCTTTGTAAACCCGAAGGTAGGATACATAGTCCTGTGGAGAGGATGCACTCATCAGTGTGGTATGGATGGTTCCCCTAAAAATAGAGGCACACACATTACTTCTTATAGAAGACATAACACTTGGCATTCATTTTTATTACTCATTTTGCCATTAGCTTCATAGACTTTAATGAAGTTTGAATATACTTCAGGGAAAGTGAACTAGACAGGAATACAGAGTATTACTTCATGCCTAATTATTATGTAATCTGTGCTGCTGTGATCCTGAGTTTGTACTCTGCTGTCTAAATGAGGAATAGCATATAGATTTTAAGCTCACAAGGGCAGGGACCTCCTCCTAGTGTTTCTCACACTGCTGTAATTTACCATATGAACATGTACCAACTTTAGAGATATCTCAAACTACAAATTAACTATGTATTTCTACTATTGAATGTCATGACTGTACAGTGTCCAGAATTTCTCATCTATATTTGTTCCCCAATATTTGTTTGTACTATGTACAGCGCTACGGAAGATGTTGGTGCTATATAAATAAATAATTTTAAAAAATAGTATAATCACACGGATGTGTTCTACAACCTTCCTGTTTTAGAACCCAATATTGTCATACCCAGCCAAGGTGGTTGTAATAACTTTAGTCAGTTACTCACAGGGCAATGTCAATATCTTTAGCTATAAATTTATAATGGTACTGAGGAATGTGCATAACTAAAAAAAACAACAGCATGTAGCAATTAACTGCTTCACAACTGCTGCATTGTGTATCTACGCCCCTCTGGACTTCTCTTCACAAGAAGGGGCGTAGATACATGTATCTTTCTGTTTACTTGCAATGCGCATGCACCCATTACCTAGCGCAGCAGAGTAATGGTTGGTGAATGGGAACATGTGCTTCTTATGAATGACCACTGGCATCAGTGAGATGCCTCTGGTCATTCATAAAATGAAAGTAAAAAACATTTGCACAACATTTCCTGGGTGGTGTTCAGTACACAAGATGAAGGGTGGGGACATCTAGTGGACTAAAAATAAAATGACATGTTTGAAATATATAAAGCAAATAAATTAGTTATTAACCCCTTCTACCCCCTTCCCCATAGTTTCCAAAATAAATCACTTGAAAAAAACAGCATTTGAAAAAAAAAACATCAATAGTTACTTTAGGGACTCAGATGTAACATAAGGGTATATTACTCTTATTTTTGCAAATAAGAGTTTTTTTTATTATTATTATTAAGTATTAGAGAGATAGGATCAGCTGGAGAGTCAAGCAACTGGTATTATTTTAAAAGGAAAAATCCATATCCTTCTCAGTTTAGGTTCCATTTAAAGTAAACAGTTTCTGGAAAAATAGTTAAATCTATCATCTTACATTTTTTGAAAACTTACCAGTTTAGCACTTGGTAAATTGATAAGACCTGCACACATAAACACATATGATTATATAAGACAATCTGTGTTCAAGTTATCCTAGTCAGCATGCTTAAAGTTAATAGGAAACAAAAAAAAAAGACATTTACCTAAGGAGAGGGAAGGTTATGGGTCCTATAGAGCCTCCCGGTTCCATTCATGGTCCACTCATTCCAGTGCTCCTCCAATTGAATCCCCCGCCGCAGAAGGCTTCGGAAGTCTTCCAGAGCCCAAGTACTCCCAAAGATGGGTGGCTCTGTATTGCCTATGCATGAACGAGAGGGGGCACTCAGGCTCCCAAAGACTATCGAAGCTTCCTGCGGCGGCAGAGATCATTGTTCAGCCAATCAGTTGAATATTGCTTTCAGAGGTGACAGAGATTGAATGAGGGTCACTGTGAGAGGAGCGGGAAGGCTATATAGGACCAGCACAGTGGCCACCTGAATTGCTGCTAACCAGTCACAGGATCAAGTAGTTCAAATTGAGGAAAAGCGGCAGTTCCAATAAAAGCAAAACTTGAATCCAAAAAAGTTAAAATGACATCACACATGACAAAATCCACGATGGAAAGGGAGGCATATAACATGCAGGGGTGGTCCTCAGTATTGATAACCTCATCTTTCATAGACCTGCTCTTTTCCACTGCAAATTGTGGTCATGATCGCAAACGTGCTGTGATCGGATACGATTTGAACATTTGTGGCAGGTGTCTGCAATTCCCCAGGTTCCCTGACCCACCCTGGTGTGCTCTCACCTCTCCATGCTGCCCCTCCCGACTCCACTGCTAACCGTGTCCCTCTCAGTCTGGCAGGAAAATAGAGGGGCAGCTTCTCACAGCAGCGTGCCTCTCCAGCTTGCTGTTGCAGTCGCATGTGTTGCCAGTATTCACTGCCCTAGGGCTGCACCTTCTATTTTCCAGTCACAGTCAGAGGGACACAGGGAGTAGTGGATTTGGGATGGAGGGGCAGCGTGAAGAAATGACCTTATGTGAGTGAAGGACAAATCACAGTTAGTCTGTGAGCCTGTCTGAAGGGTAATTTGTAATAGAATGTAATGTAGCACACTGTAAAACTTGCCATCTTGAACTTCTAATTATCTAAAAATGTAAGATGAATAATTGTGTTGTTAATTTATGAAAAAAAATAGCACACCAACCTTGTATAAAGCGTCCCTGTTAATATTTTCTTGCCCTGTAGAATTTAGGGCCCTGGCTGCAATGTCCCTGAGAAAAAGGAACAGTTCAATATTTGATTATTTTGGTGATAATTACATGTAGTTTAACATATTAATACTTAGATATTGCCTGTATTTTTTGACTACATCTGTATCATAAGATCTCCAGATCAGGATAAAATATGCTTTAAGATCTTTAACTCATAATTAACTAAAAATTACTTCTTGCACCTTTGAGGGCGAAAAGTACTAATTTCTTCTGTTTCAAGAAGCTGAAGTTTTACGTTACCACCTGTAGAAACCCATGTATGGTACAGCCAACTGACAAGCTGGCCATATCCGACATACTGTATAACACATAACATATTACAATATAACAGCTACCAGTGGGACTAAGGGACCAGGTGCCTTCATGGCATAGGACTTAGCTTGCTTTGCATCATGACTGGGCTAGATCCTAGTGAGCTAAGGGGCCTGTTTTTGCAAAACTCCCTCCAGGGCAAAGGATTAAATACATTCTTGCATGACTAAACTCAATCCTAGTGGGATAAGGGACCAGCTATTATTCCATAGCGAGGGAAGGAAGGAAGGGCTGAGGGCAGAGCAGTTTCAGCGGAGCATCATACATTACTTGCTTCTGGTGGGAGGACAGGTCTTTACTCTCGTCTTTAGGGCAGCCACACAACTGGCAGCCAATCACCATGTGGTTCCTGATGCCCTGCCTTTAACTTTGCATTTGCTTACTTAGCCCCAAGGAAAGTGGGGGCGGGGCTGGAAGATGGGCGCTGGGGCCGCGGACGGAAGATCTGTGCTGAGGGGCTCCGGAGATTGTAGTTAGGCCTATGATTGCAGGGGAGTCAGTGCAAATACTCTCCCCCTTCTACAGCTTCCTTAAAGATGGGTAAGATGACCTCAGACAAGAGGTGATGTAGGTGTATACTTACATGCTACAGGTGATTGCAAATGCCTCTTATGAATTTGTGATGTTTCACTTGTGTATAATTAGATGAGATGAGAAGCAGGTAGAGATGTTTTCAGTAAAAAGTGTATATATTTCACCAAAGGTAAATACAAGCAAATCAGCCTGTAATGGGCAGGTAGAGAAACAAATACGGTTAGCCAGCCAAGAAGCCAGCACAGGAGGAAAGAGTAACAGTATGCTGCGAGTGAAGTTGGAAGATTTTAGATGCATCAGTCCAGCACTGCCCAGTAATCAGCAGCAGATAGAAAATGTGGAAAAGAGAGAAAATGTAATACCACTGAGCATTAGAAATGTGTCTGCTAGCTTGCCAGGAATGTCTCCTTATTGTTTATAGAAATTACATAATTAATGACAGTTATCCTTTAAGACCACAGCAATCTGTCCCAAAAGAGTTCTTCAACTACTTTCGTGAAAACAAATGCAGCATATTTCCTTTATCACTTTACATACATTCTCCTGTCATGCAGAGTCACGGTGCCCCTGTCATAATTGGTTTGTAGGAGGAACCACCTGCATTTAAACAAAACATTGTATTATCATATGGAAAATGTTAACTATTTAAACTTTTTTTTTTGCTCACAGCATAAATGAAATAGTTATAGAGGAACTCCTCTCATTGCCATATGATAGCATTGGTAGAGATGCATGCAGGTGTGAGATACATAGCTACCTGCCCATGACCATCACTGCATCATCTTCTGCCTGTCACACTATTAGTGTTAGCCACTGCCACAGAATGACTCATCTCATGTTTTGCAGAGAGAGTGTGGCAGTGCATTTAGGGCATGCAACATCACGTGCTGGGTATTTTAAAAAAGACACATAGAATGCCTTTGGGCAGGTGAGAATCAGACCCAATTGCTGCATACAAAACCATAATGTGGCGATGGTTGGTGTTCTCTGTTAAATTCTACGTGTAATTTGACTTCTTAATACAGAAGGTATTCGCAATAATTAAGTGAATTTCAGTGGCTCTGTAAAATTAGCTGTAGGCTTGCTATACACCAGAGGTTCTGGATGTAAGCCTGGCATCAGGGCATAAAGAGATGATTTGCATATGCAGTGGTGATGCATTGTGGGTAACCACAATTACGCACTTTAAGCTGAATTATCGCAAATACCTTTTGTTTTAAGAAAGTATATTACACTTAGCATGCCCTGTGCCCCCACTTTCAGGTTGCTGGCGCTTAGAGTACTGCTCAAAGCACTGCAAGATCTATGTGCAGGGAGAAGCTGAGAAGACAACCACCACAGATGCCCTTGATGAATATATTCTTTCTGACATGTAATGCTAATCACCTCCCAAAGTTAACTTCTTCCCAATGCCAGACCAAAACATCCCCCCCCCCACCCCCACCCCAGAAGTTAACAACTTTCTGATGCTTAATCTTAACCTGCCCCTTATAATTATCTGCTTTCTCATGCTTAGCTCCTTAACCCATTTCCCTTTCCTGGTGTCAAAACAAAACCATGTCTCCTTCATGGTATCCACTTTAAAGAGACTCTGTAACAAAATGTTCAGCCTTATTTCTTCTATCCTATAAGTTCCTATACCTGTTCTAATGTGGTCTGGATTACTGCAGCCTTTTCTAGTTGCACTGTAATATATCTAATCTTCTTTTCTTTGTCAAGCTTTGTCGACCCAGGGAGGAACGGGCTGCCTCTGTTGTAATTAATACAAGTTATGCACACCCCCTGCAGGCTCTGTGTACTTTTTTTACTCCTCACAGACAGTGATGCAGTTTGTGAGGCAGATGGGGAAGGGAGCTGCTTGTTACATGCTGAGAAACTGTGAGAACCCCAGACTGGAGTGCAGATAACTCACTATGTAATAAAAACTTGTAGTATACTGTAACATGATATAGATATAGCTCCTCTGGTGAGGTATAGATAAATCTATCAAGTACTACTGTTGCACCAAGCACTATACATTAGTATCTATTCTGTGTGTTGCTATACTTGCTATTTGCTGTCACATCAGCTGTCTGATATACCTGTATTATAGGTGATTCTTCAGATCACCGTATAATCAGGTATATATCTGCATTATAGGTGATACTGCAGATCACCTAATAATCAGAACCCTGTTCTTGCTGACACATATCGTTACACTCACGCAATTGCTTGTCAAAGCGATTTTGTGATCGTTTTGCATTTTTCCTATACCTTTCATTGAGGCAAATCGCCTAAAAAATGGCCCAAGCACCACTTTTCTAAGCGGATTGCAAAAGAACCGCTCAGATGTGAACTCTCTCATAGAGAATTGGCTATTAAGGAATACTATCGATTCACATATTTTTTTCAATTGACACAGGAATTGTTTGGGAAGTGCTGCTAAGTACTGGTGTATACATTTTAGTAGCAACTTCTTTGTTTACTGTTATCAAAATACATTCAAACTTTACTGACGCCAAAACTGACGGCTGACTGAGCCATGAGGAGAGGGGAAATTCCCCTCACACTTGATCAGTTAACTCTATGTGTAGCTCTGTGTGTGACAGAGAAGAGAGCTCCCAACAGCTGCAGCTTCTGTGTCCTGTGTTTCTGACTGACCTGTCTGAAGGAAATGTAACTAATTGTCACAGCTTTTTCATACTGTTTTTGCTTTCAGAGTTTGATATGTTTGATATTTGCTTTCTGTAGTCTGATATGCAACTCTGGCTGTGCACTGAAGCAGACACCCCTTCTGCAATTGATTTGTCCCAATATTGCTAAATCCTACCCTCAATAAATTACAGCTTTTACCTCTGATATTTAACATGAAAAGTAGGAAAATGTTTACACAGCTACTTAGACATTATTTGCACACTGTCATTTTAGAACACTTGGGTATCGATAGTATTCCTTTAAGTACACTAGATCAGTGTTCCCCAAACAGTTCCACAAACAGTTCCACAAACAGTGCATGTTTTGTGGAACTCCAAAGAGGCAGTTAATGAGCTCTGCTGAGACGCTAATTACCTCACCTGTGCATGTTTGTGGTTTTCTGCAAAACATGTAGTGTAGGTGGACATTGAGGACAGGGTAGGGGAGCTATGCACTAGATGGTTGTAGGCTGAGTATCTGCCATGTGTGCAAATGCTCAAATTCATCAGCAAGAAGCCTGGCCTGCCAGACAATCTTCTCCAAGGATCAGCCAAGGCTATTGATATTTTCCTCACCCCTCCCACTCCATAGGGAAAGAAAGCATTTCTATCCTGCAGGTTAATCAACTCAGCCCTGAACTGTTGCCAGAGGAATCAAGTCTCAGCAGCAATTGTGCAGATGTACACACCTTTATTCACTAGGGTGGTATGTCTGTAATGGGTACAGCAGTGTCACCTATCTGCACTGTTAAATGTACCAAATCACTGTGGTTATCATAGTGACTGGAGGTGGCCAAGTCAAGCTGCTGGTGGGGGGGGGGGGGGGGGGGGGTCAGCATCAGGCAGTTGGTATGAAGAGGCTGGTGATCGGTGAAATTTATTTTGTAAATGTTGTTCTATTAAAACACTAGCATCAAAGGCCAAATATGCAACTTACCTTCCTTCAGAAACATTCAAATGTAAAATATCAGCAACACCATCCCTGTCTCTGGTAATAACCACACCCTCTCCTGACTTTGTGCCAGCAACAGCAATGTACATTTCAGCAGTGATCGGTGTGTCTGATAACTTTGCAACTGCCGACTCATAATCCTGGGCCTGGTTAAGAGTCTGTTAGACAGAAAAGAATGTCTTATTCAGAAATATTTGACTTAAAGCTGAACACCACACACACGCACACACACGCACACACTGCACACATACTATACTATAACAATCAATAGACACAACTAGCCTTCCGTTCCGATAATTGATCAATTGTTTATTGTCACCATCAGTACTATCTGATCCATCGGAGATCAGCAATTGAAAATCAAACTTGGATTAGAAGGCTTAAATAAAGGTGGCCATCAATGATACAATCTTAATTGTACAATCTAACCAAATCTTGGTAGTACAAGGGTAAACTGTATAAATATTTTTTGAATGGATACATTCAGTAGTCCCTCATATTATATAAAAGTGGTAAGATTGGGCAATTGCTCACAGTGAAGTGCGGTATGCGAGCAGTGACTGCAGAATGCCATTCATGAATGTGGATTGTGCTGCAGAGAAGATTTGGCCACCTAGCTTTTACCTTGATAAACAGACTCAATATGGTCTCGAAACGTTGGGTTTATGATCTAATAATACAATAAATTGCACGGAAAACGCTGCTATTCTTTCAAAACTTGTTTTTCAAACAGGTCCTAGAAGTAGATGAAGAAAACCTAGTTAAATAAGTGAAACAAAAATAATGTTTAGTCATTTATTTACTGATCAAAATGCATCCAATAACATATCTGCATGTGGCAAAAGTAAGTGAATGTTTAGGATAATCATGTAATCTGAAGGAGAAATCAGAATTTTCCAGCAATGAGGTTAATTTCAAGTGTGAATTATTTAACCACTTCAGGGTTGCGCTATTGAAAATCAATATAATGTTTGTGGACATTAGTTTCTGACATGACGTAGATTTTCATAGCAGTGATACTGCTGCCCATGTGCAGGACCAATCAACAGCTACTGCAATTTATTTGCAATTATTATTACTACAGAAGGGGATCACACCAAACATTGATAACACAATTCACTTACTTGCAAATACTGTATGTTATTGGATCATTTTTTATATAATAAACGACTAAATATAATAATTTTAGTATCATTTGTTTAAAGGGAGTCTGAAGTGGGAAAAAAAAACAGATGGGTTGGAGACTGCTCTCTGCCACTGCAGGGGAGCTTCGGAAGTCTTCAAGAGCCTATGTGCTCCCAAAGACGGGCCGCTCCGTACTGAGCATGCGCAAGCGTGTTCTCTCGCACTCGGGCTCCCAAAGACTTCTGAAGCTCCCCCGCAGTGGCAGAGAGTTTTCTCCGACCCATCGATTGGAGAATGCTAACGGGGTAGCCAGCGCAGGAATGATGGGACCAGGAGAGGAACGGGAGGGCTCTATAGGACCCAAAGCCTTCCCTCTCCTTAGGTAAGCAAGGCTGTAGACACACTGTCTGTGAGCGCTTCCTGACCATCAGAGCTTTATGAGCGATTTTTAAAAAACACTCCCATTTACTTGTATAAAAAATGTGGTAAAATTGCCAGAATCGTGATTTTTTTGAAAAATCACAATCGCGGTAATTTTACCATGATTTTAACGCTTTTTAATGATAGTGTTTTAAAAAAAATGCTCAGAGACCTCTGAAGGATAGAAAATCACTCAGGAAGCGCTCACAGTGTGTCTACAGCCTATCTGGTTTGTTTGTTTTTTCATTTTACACTAATTTTAACTAGGTTTTCTTCACTTCTACTTTTAGTTTTTGTTTGATAATCAGATGATGTTTATGTCCCATCCCTGTAAAAATATAGAAAATGTAACAAGGTTCACATCATTTCATAGATCTATGTGTGTGTGCAGGTGAGTTAGTCAGTATATGCAGAAATTAAGGGACACTGTTGTGCCTAGCTTTCATTATTTATACTTCCATATCTACTATTTGCAATCACATCTGCTAAGATCTTACATTCCGTATGAGCCAGCTAACAGGATATCTGTGTACTAACAGAGAGAACACATTCTTCCATAAGTGCTGATTATCTTCTGCAAAGAGAAGCAAAAATGAGACACATTATATCATAAAGACCTCTAAGTATGTCATCTTTTATTTTGAGATTATATTGTACATGATGTGATCTACACAGTGCAGACAAACACTGAAGTTGGACTGATGATTTTTGAAGTGTGCATTGATGTGGACTTCATTACATCCATTGAAGTTTTCAGGCATTTAGGCCTCTTTCACAGTAGGACGTTGCGTTTTGATGCAACGTTAAAGTCGCAATGCACATTAAAACGCAACACCCAAAAAAAGTTGCACCGCAACTTAATGCCCCTTATTATCGCATACAGTAGAGCATGCAGGCAATAAAAAGTATGCTTCCAAGTCATTACTGAGCATGTGCAAACAGTCCAACGCAGCTGATAACGTGTATAACGCACAGCATGCAGCACTTTCTAATAACGCTACACGTTACACACAAACGCAACGTTTGCACTGTGAATGTCGCACAGACTTAGTATTGCTGTGCAACTTTTTGGGGGCATTGCGTTGTAATTTGCGTTGCGACTTTAATGTCGCATCAAACCGCAACGTCCTACTGTGAAAGAGGACTTGCTGGTAATCTGATTCTGCTTCAGACTAGTTAACCTCCCTGCCGTTATAAAAAATTGCTGCGCACGGCAGGGAGGGTGTTTTTTGGCAGTATTTTTTTTTTTTAGCATGTAGCTAGCCTAGCGCTAGCTACATGCTTCCCCCCTCCCTGCGGCGTCCCCCCGAATGCGCCGATCGCCGCCGGCGCATATACCCATCCGGAAATCCCGTTCTGAACGGGATTTCCAGGAGGGCTTCCCCCGTCGCCATGGCGACGGGCGCGATGACGTCACCGACGTCATCGACGTCGTGACGTCAGAGGGAGTCCCGAACCACCCCTCGACGCTGCCTGGCACTGATTGGCCAGGCAGCGCACGGGTCTCGGGGGGGGCACCCTCTGATGCGGCGGGTTGCGGCGAATCGGCGCGGAGCGGCGGCGATTGTAAGTTACACGCAGCTAGCAAAGTGCTAGCTGCGTGTAACAAAAAAAAATTATGCAAATCGGCCCAGCAGGGCCTGAGGAATCCTCCGCGGCAGGTTACCCCGAGCTGAGCTCGGGATAACCGGCAGGGAGGTTAATTAGTATGAAGAAGGATAGATAAAGCCAAATTTAATGCTGGGAGTACACCATAAGCTTTTTCAGCAGATAGATGGTTCGATCATTTCTGACATGTCCGATCTAATTTTCGATCATTTTCTGATCGATTTCTCATAGAAGTGAATGGAAATTGATAAGAAAAGATAAGAGATAAGAAAATCGATAGAAAATTGATCAAAAATAAGATCGGACAGTAAATCGACTGAAAAATCTCATTGTGTATTCCCAGCATAAGGCCCGTACACACAATTTCGGAATGTTGCCTGGCAGGGATTTAATGCTGGGTACACACAATGCCATTTCCTGTCCGATCGATGGGTAATTTGACAAGTTGTATCACGTGTACATGTCCAAACTGCTTCTGATCAATAATGTGATCGATTTTCCAGTGATAACTTCAAAAAATCCATCCCGGGAACATTGCGAGCAGATCGGAAAACATGGAAATAATCATCCAATTCCTGAACTGTATGTGAAACTACATCGTGTGCATTCAGATTAAGTGTGGAGAAAATGCTTAGATTGCTGGCTGAGTGGTCGAGAGGGGTCAAGAGGCTGTCATACACATGCTGGATTCTCGGCGGAGGCAGACATTACCAAAGCAACCCTTGATGCTATATAGCAGAGGTGCCCACACTTTTTCGGCTTGCGAGCTACTTTTAAAAATGATCTACCTATGTACAATTTTAGGAGCACAATTGTGTATACAGTATAGAAAATATAGTGTGGTTGGGATCTACCATGAGGGCTTTTGATCTACCCAATGGGCACCCCTGCTATATAACATATTTATTATTTGTCTGTCAGCTGTTACTATGGGGATTTTTATACCAGCAAACAAAGAAAAAAAAAATATATATTTCATATTTTGCTGCATATTAACAAAAACAAACAAACACTGTAGCCTTGTTCCTCAGAGTGATTTAGGCTCGGTTCAGAATACAATGCAAAATGGACATTTTTTGTCCATTTTGCCAGATTGCAAAATATCTTAGTAAGAGGACTTTTCAGTCTCTTTTAGCCTGGGAGTTCTGGTTCACTATGAGCCTGCTGGGTACTCTGTAAAATCTGGCAACCAACAGGTCCTTTCTTATTAATAGTATCTGTTCACACTTCTCAGTTGGCAACTGGTAACCACAATGCACAAATTCGACCTGTTCCAGATAGCGGATGTGTTTGCTATAGAAGCCTGTCGTGGAAAGGCATCTGCCTTCTATGCCATAACTAGCCTACATGACTTTCAACAAGGCCTCTTGTGTTGGGGCATCCATTAGCCACAGACTTGGCTGTGAGGAAAACTTGCTATGAGCTGAGCGCCTTACACCAATGTCAGATTGTAGCCAAATTGCACAATACCTGATGAAGTGGGTTAGACCTATGAAATACATTGTCATGTACCAATCATCTTTTTCAATCAAACAGAATTGAGTTAGATGGTTTTTGGATGTAAGTTCAATGCTTATTCCTTATTATAGTATATAATATAATATTATAGTATATACCGGTACTTTCTGGACACCTCCAATATTGGTTCCCCTCTTCCGCCACTGGCCACCACCATCAACCCCAACATGCAGATCAAACTAGAACTGGAATACTTAAAGATCTGAGTGGAGATGTGTTTTCTCCATGAGTGCAACATTTTGTTGCAATTCGGCAACCACGCAATGCGAGTAGGTATCAAACTGAATTACTCACCCAGTGTTTGTGGGTATATATACTACTGCACTTAGAAGGCTCCTGCTTCCCTTGTTTTTTACCCTCCTTTTTCCTCTCTAAAGTTCCTCAATAGTTTTCACATCACTCTTATGGTGCCCATACATGGTACAATTTTTTTTTTTCGATTAGAAAAAAAAAATATTTTTCCAACATGTTAGGTTGAATTTCTATTGAAAAAAACAGGATAATCATTTGTTTTTCTAGATCGAAAAAAAATATTATTTTCAATTTGATCGTTTTGGTCGAATAAACGGGGAAATCAAACATTTATTGTATGGGCACCATTTAACTGACACACGCACATTTTTAATATTTTTCTTTGCTGAAATGATTGTTCCTAATCATATTGGTTGTAAGCCTAAAGTGCGCACAGGTGTCCCTCCATGTCGTTGACCTCCTTTGTAGAGATCTGCCTAGTCGGACCACTGTCCCTGATACCAATTCTTCCCTGTGAAAACTTGCTGCGGCTCATTGCCACTTGCACTTCTGTCCTTCACTTATCCAATGAGCTGTTTAACAGGGAACTAGGGCAAATCGTACCTCTGGCATTTGCAGAAATGGTGAATTTGTAAGGACTTTGTCCAGTGTATAGGCCAACAAATCCCAAGAAGGTTGTTCCTGAGTATACAATCTGTAATATAGCAATATAAAAACATTTACCAGACAAAGTATAAACCTGTTGCAGAGTATTGCAAGATCCATGTACAGATGAGTGTATATTCTGCTCTTCCTGCAGTTGTAATACACTCGCGCCCATCTCTTGCTTCATATTCTTTAAATCAGTGATCAAAGAAAAAACATTGACCTCTATTAACATACTTGGCTGTAGACAGTGTTCTTTTAAAGACAACAGTTTATCTGTGACTTTTTCCAACAAATATATTAGGTTTGGGGGGGAGGCTGAAGGAACCTGGGGTTCCAGCAAAAAAGAGGACACAAAAAGAGACTCTACCCTTATCGTGTAGTAAGTCTGGCCTATGGGTAAAGGAAATAAATTAATAAATTAAATAGTGTACTTACAAACCCAGGATGTGGACGGCTTTAGTTGTTAGTGTGCTTCCACACTGGCATGTGACAATACTGATGAAGAAATAGGTCACACTCCAATAAAAAAAATCTTGTAAGTAACCCAATATAGAAATAACTAACAAATGTCCCTGTATAGGAGTGGAAAACTAAAATACTTTGAAGAGGCTCACCAATGGAGATAAAAGGTTTAAAAACATTTTAAAAGGTGGAGCAGCTTAGATGTGGAGAGGCCTAAATAAAAGCAGCTTAAGCTAAATGTTACTTACCTAAATGATGGACAAAATAATACAAACATTTATTAATCACTTGACATTTCATAAGTGTTGTACTGCTTTTTCAGGTCAATAAAAAAAAATGTTTTGTTATACAAGCAACATAAATGCATGTATTCAATTATTTGTAAAAATCTGTTTTTTTTTGTTTTGTTTTTACTATGTAATAAATAACAGGTGCCAAATTTAATTTGAAAGTTTAAAGTGAACCTAAAGTCACTAAAAAAAAACGAGATTAACTCACCTGGGGCTTCCCTCAGCCCCTGCAGACGATCGGTGCCCTCGCAGCTCCGCTCCGATGTCCCAGGACCCGCCAGCGAGCACTCCGGTTTGGCCGTCACCGGCCGACAGGCATGGGAACGCGAGTGATTGTTCGTGTTCCCAGCCTGTATATCGCCCCCTATGCTGCTATTGCGGCCAGGAGGAAGAGGAAGAAATGTAATTACTCCCCCTCTTGCTCGCTCTTTACTTTTGCCACACATAGCTGGAGGGGGAGCAGGGACAGGTAACCCAGGTGAGGGCGGAGGGGCGAGCACCCCTCCCCACTCCTGTGCCCGCTACCCCCTCAGGCTACCTCGGAGACACCTATTGGGGAGACATGAAGGGGAGGAGCAGGCAGTAGGCAATGCGGATCTCCCTCCATTTCTGCGTGCAAGATTAGCCTGTGTAGAGGGAGATCAATTTTTGCACTGCCCTTCACTACCCCTCAGTGTATCCGGGAGTGATCAGGGTCCATGAAGACCCTGCAAATCCAGACCCTGCGTTCAGTTTTTCAGCATAGATTCCCTGGATCGCCCACGGATACATTTTTGAACAGGGTGAAGACGGCCGCTATTTTTAACAATGTTATCCGTGGCTCCAGTTTTGAGCCGGGCCCCAAAGCAGAGCCACAGATACATTTTTTAAAACAAGTGTAAACCAGCCCTAAGTTTAATCAACTAAGAGTTTGTGAACCAAACTGTGGAATTCACCAACCCTTCATCAGTAGCCTGTCAATGCAAAAAATGGTCACGAGGTACAACTGCAAAATTAGCCTTTTGCTAGTTAATGCATTTTAGTTTATTTATTATTATAGGGCATGTATTTATTAGTAAGTCTAGTGTGGAAATGCAGTGCTTTTATCTTTCTTATAACTGTGGAGCTAAAATGAAATACACAGCAAAAATACTTATTTCCCAGGTGAGCTTTGCAGCTATTCTTGTACTGACTGTTTGAAATTTTTTTTTTTTTAATTTACTAGTATCTTTCCAGGTTTTGGATAATCCACAGCAACCAGAGAAAACATTCAAAATCCATACAGATAGAGACCTTGATTGTAACTCCTGGAACCCTCAAACCTGCAATGCCATAGTGCTAGCCACTGAGCCACCATGTTTCCAAATGTAATGTTACTGTTACTGTATGTTATGTCTTCATTTATCTCTGGTTCTGCTTTTTGTCATGCTGTTCCTACCCCATGAAAAACCTTACTACACTCAGCCAGGCTCCATTTCTTAGGATGTTTATAACCAGACTTTTAAAGCACGTACAAGTCAAGCATGTTCATTTTTCCTCTGTGATCTAATCCACTCAGTCAAAACTTACTGAACTGAGACATGCTATGGGCTTTGATACCTAAGGGAGAGAATCATTTTACAAATGCTGGTGCTTGAGGGCCCGTTTCCATTACACGCAGTGTGATCGCCACACCGCACCGCATGCAAACTGCAGTCAAGGTTAACCTCTTGAGGACTGCAGGGCTAAACCCCCCTAGTGACCAGGCAATTTTTAGTTTAAAAGGCCACTGCAGCTTTAAGGCCAAGCTGCAGGGCCGCACAACACAGCACACAAGTGATTCCCCCCCCCCCTTTTCTCCCCACCAACAGAGCTCTCTGTTGGTGGGGTCTGCTCGCTCCCCCCATGTTTATTTTTTGTTTAATAAATATTATTGTTGCCGTATTTTGAAAAAAAAAAACCTCCTCCTTTAAATCCCTTCCCTCCCTCCCCACAGCCGGCCAATTACGGCGATCGGCTGTCATAGGCTTCTGCCTATGAGAGCCGATCGCTCTCTTGTCCCTCAGGGGGACAGCCGTGTCACACGGCTGTCCCCAGTGCAGCGCTGCTGCTGATCGCAGCGCTGCACAGAGTAAATAGACGGCGATCACGCCGTCTAACAGTCTCCCGAGCGGCAATAGCCGCTCGGAGACTGAAGGCGGGGCGGAGCTCCGCCCCCCAAGCAGGAGATGCGCACACAGCCTGCGCGCGATCTCCTGCAAAACAGAGCCCCAGGACTTTACGCCAATTGGCGTTAGGCGGTCCTGGGGCTGCCGCCGCGGCCACGCCTACTGGCGTGACGCGGTCGGCAAGAGGTTAATTGATGGAACCGTTTCCATTGATGCCAATTTTCGGTCGCGATGAGATGCAGTGCAGCTAAATTTATGGATAGCATGCTGCAGTTTTCCACAGTTCTCATCCGGGTCCCAGAGGTTGTATTGAGCCGCATTGCATCACGGCCTGACCAGAAGTGCACACGGGTGTATGCGGTGCAGTGCTCTGCGATGATCGCACGGCGGCAATGCGGCCAGTGGAAGCGGGTCCTTAAATCTCTGCAGATTTTTCTCTGTGATCTACCTATTTTCACCATTGAAGTACTAGGGACCCGGCTTTATGGAGAAACCTCCAAGCACAAAAAGGTACTCTCTGAATCAAAACAAAAATCAGTTGAGCTTACCTCTAAACATAAGAGGAGAATTCCACAAGGTGTCATTGGACTGAGCACTAAATATGAAGAATATTTGTAATTTACTGTACACCTTTTTTTTACCTTTGAAAGTTATAATTAAGAAGTTTTGAATCAGAAGGATGTCATTTATTGGCTAACTTAGAAGAAAAGCAGCAAGCTTTCAGCAATGAAGGATTCCTGACTACTGACAAATTATAGTAGAACACAACTTAGATGCATTGGATATTGAAAAGGAGATACATTGTACTGCAATAAATGTCATTGCATGCCTAGTTACAACATCAAGAGAGTCCCCCAGAGGTGCTAAGCAATTTACTACAAAAAAGATGACTTATCTGCATGAACACCACATTCAACAGATTCAGTGTGGTGAGGAGACATCGTAACTCATTCACACATAACTAGGTAAGGCTGCATACAATGTTTGTTGTAGAATTTAAAATTGTAGAATTTAAAAACCTTCTTACCCCCCAAGGATTAAAAAGGAATCATGCCACAAGAAAATAAAAACAAAAAGTATAGTGGGATTTAAACTCCCTCATATCTGCAGTGCTGCACAAGAAATTGTAATCCTTCTTTAAGGCTACTTACACACCAAGACATTGAGTTTTAGGGGGCGTTATGGTCACATAACGTGCCCCTAACGCAATGCATGGTGGTGCGGGAGAGGACGGTAGAGTGAGCCGCGTTAGTCAGCTCTATCCGCATAAGGTCTCCCAGGGTGGCGCTGATTGGCCGGCGGGACCACGTGATGCGGAGCGAGACACTACGCATCACGTGGTCCCACCGGCCAATCAGCGGCCGCCAGTGCAGTGCATATTAAGTAGCCATGTGCGCGGCTACTGTAGCGGCATCTCCCCGCCTCCTCTTCGCCCCCCACTGAGCATGTGCAAACAGTCTAACGCGGCTAAAGCCGCTAGAACGCACAGCATGCTGCACTTTCACTACAACGTGCAGCGCTACATGTAACGCAACGTGGGCAGTGTGAACAGCCCACTTGTGTTACATTGCTGTGCGTTGGGGGAGCGTTACAGGCTGCACTAACATGTGCCTGTAACGTCCCTGTGTGGAAGCAGCCTTAACCTTCATCTACAGTTTTGAACCAATGTATCTCTTATTAGTCTATCGTTGCGTGATTTGAAGCCACCCATTAACACATTGATGAGAAGATCACTTAAACTGGGGCCACGTGAGCAAAAGTGTATGGGCAATGGGAGATCAGCATATTCTGGGGGGGGGACTTGAGATGGTTCATATACTCACGTAGGGTTCGTCTTTTTTCTCCCACATAAATTCCTTTGGGGCATTTAGCATATATATAGATCATATATACCACATTAGAAGAATTATAGGAAAAGTTATAAGCCGCAAGACTTCAGAAAAAGTGTATTGTCTATAGCTGATAGAGCTACAGTGGTGTGAAAACTATTTGCCCCCTTCCTGATTTCTTATTCTTTTGCATGTTTGTCACACTTAAATGTTTCTGCTCATCAAAAACCGTTAACTATTAGTCAAAGATAACATAATTGAACACAAAATGCAGTTTTAAATGATGGTTTTTATTATTTAGTGAGGGAAAAAAAACTCAAAACCTACATGGCCCTGTGTGAAAAAGTGATTGCCCCCCCCCCCCCCCCTTGTTAAAAAATAACTTAACTGTGGTTTATCACAACTGAGTTCAATTTCTGTAGTCACCCCCAGGCCTGATTACTGCCACACCTGTTTCAATCAAGAAATCACTTAAATAGGAGCTATCTGACACAGAGAAGTAGACCAAAAGCACCTCAAAAGCTAGACATCATGCCAAGATCCAAAGAAATTCAGAAACAAATGAGAACAAAAGTACTGTAATTGAGATCTATCAGTCTGGTAAAGGTTATAAAGTCATTTCTAAAGCTTTGGGACTCCAGCGAACCACAGTGAGAGCCATTATCCACAAATGGCAAAAACATGGAACAGTGATGAACCTTCCCAGGAGTGGCTGGCTGACCAAAATTACCCCAAGAGCGCAGAGAAAACTTATCCGAGAGGCCACAAAAGACCCCAGGACAACATCTAAAGAACTGCAGGCCTCACTTGCCTCAATTAAGGTCAGTGTTCACAACTCCACCATTAGAAAGAGACTGGGCAAAAACGGCCTGCATGGCAGATATCAAGGCGCAAACCACTTTTAAGCAAAAAGAACATTAAGGCTCGTCTCAATTTTGCTAAAAAAACATCTCAATGATTCCAAGACTTGTGAGAAAATACCTTGTGGACCGCCGAGACAAAAGTTGAACTTTGTGGAAGGTGCGTGTCCTGTTAAATCTGTCGTAGAAGTAACACAGCATTTCAGCAAAAGAACATCATACAAACAGTAAAATATGGTGGTGGTAGTGTGATGGTCTGGGGTTGTTTTGCTGCTTCAGGACCTGGAAGGCTTGCTGTGATAGATGGAACCATAAATTCTACTGTCTACCAAAAAATCCTGAAGGAGAATGTCCGGCCATCTGTTCGTCAACTCAAGCTGAAGCGATCTTGGGTGCTGCAGCAGGACAATGACGCAAAAGACACCAGCAAATCCACCTCTGAATGGCTGAAGAAAAACAAAATGAAGACTTTGGAGTGGCCTAGTCAAAGCCCTGACCTGAATCCTATTGAGATGTTGTGGCATGACCTTAAAAAGGCAGTTCATGCTAGAAAACCCTCAAATAAAGCTGAATTACAACAATTTTACAAATATGAGTGGGCCAAAATTCCTCCAGAGCGCTGTAAAAGACTTGTTGCAAGTTATCACAAACGCTTGATTGCAGTTATTGCTGCTAAGGGTGGCCCAACCAGTTATTAGGTTCAGGGGGCAATTTCTTTTTCACACAGGGCCATGTAGGTTTTGAGTTTTTTTTCTCCCTAAATAATAAAAAACATCATTTAAAACTGCATTTTGTGTTCAATTATGTTATCTTTGACTAACGGTTAACGGTTTTTGATGAGCAGAAACATTTAAGTGTGACAAACATGCAAAAGAATAAGAAATCAGGAAGGGGCAAATAGTTTTTCACACCACTGTACTTTACATCATACACAGAATGGGCTTGATTCACAAAAGAGTGCTAACTGTTAGCACGGCATTTTCGCGTGAATTTTTGTGCAAAACGATAACATTTTCGTGCGCAAACGCAAATTTTTGCGCAAAATTCGCGATCGCACGCAATGCGAAAATTCGCGCGAAAACGGCCGTGCTAACAGTTACCACTCTTTTGTGAACCAAGCCCAATGTATTTAAGGATTCTGAAAGTTATTTTGAATAATTTTTTATATTCTTAAATTGTACCTGTCCATTCCTGATAAAATCAATAACCAAGGTAACATCTTTTAAGTCAATGCCAAAGAACAAATCCATGTTTCTTGCATGATAAATATGTCCTTCTTCATCTTCAGTGATTATACTTGTACAGGCCCTAAATATAATAGGAAGAAATTTGTCAGAAATTGCTGTTTTAGTTTTCAGTAAATTGTATTTTTATTGGGGACACAGAAAATTAGACATCGTGTAAGTGAGCTACTGCTGAAGACAGAACACCTTCATAGAAAGTGCCGAGTGGAGAGTTTGCCTCATATGCAGATCTCTGCTTACACAGAAAAGGAAGCAGCATTAAAATACTTGACAGCTAATGAATTAACAAGGGTGGAAGGTAACTAATTTGTGCTAATTTATACATACCTGGGGCTTTCTCAAGCCCTTTTCATGCAGATCGCTGGATGGTCCAGTAGATGCTCCGTTATCTTTGGCCAGTCGGGCATACTGTGCATGTGCGGCCTAGCCACGCACATGCCAAGCCGCGCTCCCGTTGCCGGGCACGTTCTGCGCCTGTGCAGTACTACTGTGCAGGTGAAAGAAGCTCCCAGGCATGGGAGCGCGCGCGAGGGGACTGCGCCTGCGATGGCTGGCCGAAGATAACAAGGCATCTACTGGACCATCCAGGAAGTGGAAGATTATGGCGAGGGAGTGATCTGCGTGGAGGGGGCTGGAGGAAGCCCCAGATATGTATAAAACTTTTCTCTCTTTTCGTCTCAGGTACACTTTAAGGATAACATTTCATAGCAATGAAGGAACAGTTCCAGATTTAAAGCAGACCTGAACTCAGAACTTCCTCTCTGCTCTAAAAGATAAGCAACAGCATAATAACCTTTACATAAAAACATTTCCTTGTTACAGCTTATAGAGCTCCATCAGAGATGCTGCAGTGTACTGGTTTTCTGGGAGCACAGAAAGGGTTAAACTCATTTGTTTACATATTAGCTCTCAACTTGGCAAACAGCTGGGAGCTCCAATCACACTAGCACATTACTTGCTGAGAAGCAAGAATTAGCAATTACCAAAGAGAACAAAGCTAATCCAGGCCTCGCTTGCCAATAATCAAAATTATCTTTATTGTGGACAGACAACCATAGGATTGTATCAAAATCACATTAAAAACATTTAAACCGCTACAAAAGCCTTAGGAATGTCACAGTGCTTCCCCGCTACCCCACACGCTCCACTCATCCAAACATTCATACCAGCCGCTATATAATATATATCTGCTTGCAAATGTATTGTGCGGTATTTAGCAGTTCCTAATTTCTGTAATAGCTATTACTTGGATGCCTTCCTGTAATCTATTTGTTTCTTCTATTCCAGTCTATTGCAACCAGTACAGTCCATCTGATAGTCAGCTATTGCTTCAAATATTCCAATTTCGGCAAAGCACTGATTGTAAGCCAGTTCAATTCAGTTCCAATCGTTAGCAGGTCAACATTACAAGCATATGCATCATCAGCTAGAGCAGCATCTTCACTTTGCAAAGCTTCAGGAATTCAGTTGCAGTCAGTGGTGCACAGAGCATAATATTAAGCAAGTCTTATATGCACAGGAGCTGCCATCAACAGTCACAACAGTTGTATACCTCACTTGCGGGGCGCCAGCTCCCTGTGTGTTGTATTTCCCCAGTGGGATGTAGTGACTGTGGTCACATTTACTCACGCACTGCAGCGTTCTCAAAAGCAGGCAGCAGACTCTTCAATAGCGGCTGTGTCTGCAGATCTACCCGCACCAGGGATTAAACCAGCGTGGTCACGGGGATCTATTCCGAGCGGTGTGGAGTTAAAGTGGTGGGCGAGGCCGGCCTCCTATAGCTCCTCCCACCTACATGTTTCACCCAATGGGCTTCCTCAGGGTGTGGCTTAAAGCAAGGAGGAGTGGTTCACCCTTTATATATTCTGGCAGAGGGTCACCTGATATGTCTACCGGCACCATCTTTTTTCCTGGCAAGTTTGCCCAAAATCCCCATAGAGACTTTATACATTCATAAAAACGATCTACAGTGCTTAGTTCCAGATTTCTCTCATTCAAAACGAAGATGGTCACAAAATATAAATTATAAGTAACAGTCCCCAACAGTTCACAAATGAGGAATATCATTCTTAGAAACTTTAACTATTTGATGGAATTTTTTAATCTGTGCATAGCGGCTATAGGGATACCTGTCATTAATTCACTGTAGCATTCAGACCTAAAGGAGCACTTAAAGGGCCCACATATATACATTCATATACACTATAGAGGTGCCTCTTCCTCTGCTGTACACTCAATAGCATCCAAGGTTTTTCACAGAAGGCTCCAAATTAGATTAAACCCAGTTCCCCAACTAGGAGGTAGATACCAGCACCTAATATAAATATACACATGCACATGCACAATCCAATAAATTAAGTCAATATACGCTGCCTCTTCAACAAGGGGTCAATGTATAGAGCATGCAGAGTGACCTCCTCAGGATTTCACCTAATCTATATTAAATTAGCCATACAAATCCAAAAAAACTGAGAAATCTATCTCCGAGTTGAGGCCACCAGGTGAGAAGCAAGAATTAGACAGGCTGTTTTCTATAAACACATGAAAAGTGGGCACAGGGTAGATTTTTCTATGTACTCCTTCCTGTGCAAGAGTTGAGGTCAGTTTTAAAGTAAAATAAAGCCATGAAACAATAAAGAAAAAAAATCAAGCTAAATTCTCTGGATTCCTTTGATAAATTCTAATGTCTCATCTCTAAAGGCGCGTACATACGCTGGATTTTTTCAAATTACGGGTCCTCAGACACGACCACGGGGCAGTCTTTCTGACAAAAGTTCCACGTGAGTACAGGCTGTTGTCAGACTGATAAGACGGCGGATCAGTTAAAATTAGTCTTATCAGTCTGACGACAGCCTGTACTCACGTGGAACTGTCGTCAGAACGACCTCCCCGCGGAGGGGTCTGACGACTCACAATTTGAAAAAATTCAGAGTAAGTCACGCCTTTAGAGATGAGACATTAGGATTTATCAAAGGAATCCAGGGCAGTCCGGCAACACCTTACTGAGCATTGGATTAATATTAAAATTATAAGTGCAAGGCCTCTGAGAAAAACAAGTAAAATCAAACATGACTCTCCTTTAGGTAGTCACTTCATGAAATGTGGACATAATGTCAGTAATTTATGCTGGTGCGTATTAGAAAAGGTTACTCTGCAGGAGGGTGATGACCTGTGAGTTTCGTTATTGCAACCAGAGTAGATGGATCGATGTCTTAAACACCTTGACACCCAATGGGCTCTATTCACAAAACTTCTCATAAATGACTTATTTATCAGCTATTTGATAAAAAAAATAACCTGTCAGCACATTTACAAGCAAAAAAATCACCCAAAGTAAGTTATTCCTGATTAACTTAATTTCAATATTACTTTTCTTACCTTAACCACTTGAGGACCCACCCTTTACCCCCCCCCCCCCCCTTAAGGACCAGCGCTGTTTGTTGTGATCTGTGCTGGGTGGGCTCTGCAGCCCCCAGCACAGATCAGGGTGCACGCAGAGCGATCACATCGCCCCCCTTTTTCCCCCCTATGGGGATGATGTGCAGGGGGGGTCTAATCGCTCCTGCGTGCAGGCTAGTTGCGGGGGGGGGGGGGGGCACCTCAAAGCCCCCCTCCGCGGCGACATTCACCCCACTCCCTCTCTTACCTCTCCCCCCGGTGATCCGGGCTGCACAGGACGCTATCCGTCCTGTGCAGCCAGTGACAGGACGTCCCCTGTCACATGGCGGTGATCCCCGGCCGCTGATTGGCCGGGGATCGCCGACCTGCCTTACGGCGCTGCTGCGCAGCAGCGCCGTACAATGTAAACAAAGCGGATTATTTCCGCTTGTGTTTACATTTAGCCTGCGAGCCGCCGCCCCCCGCAGCGCGAGCGGCTGCTTCCTGATTAATCAGCCTGCAGCTGGCGACGCAGTACTGCGTCGCTGGTCCTGCAGCTGCCACTTTGCCGACGCACGGTATAAGCGTGCGGTCGGCAAGTGGTTAATTATATTATATTTTTGCTCTTTGGGAGCTTAAAAAAGTAACGTAAATAGGGTGAAAACAGGAAACAGGTTAAAAAGCTTTGTGAATCATGCCCATTGTCATAAATGAAGAAAACAGTTTAAATTTGTTTATATTGTTTTGTGAAGCATCTATCTATTTTTGAATATTGCCTATGTGCTCCGTTAAGATTTGTGCTCACCCCGATAGTGGGTGAGTTTTAATTGTGAGGTCTCTTTATACTTTAAATGATGTGTGCACTTGTGGTGAGTCAGCATTTGAGAAAGGTCACGTAGACCCAAAAGTCATGCAGTTTGTACTGATATTGCATAAAATGCAAATTAAGCAGGCGTATGCTGTTTGAATCCAGGTGGAGTCCCGGGTCCTTTGCTATGACTTATTAAAGGAAGCCTAAAGTGAAAATATACTTATAATATGATTCACTGTAAGTGTTTTAGAAAGGAAAACATAAAGAGCTGAGGCCCTTATTTAATTCACATTTTCTTCTGCGTTTTCTCCTAGGTGATGCAGTATTTTTACACCTTATCAATAAAATACATTTTAAGCCGCTGGCAAGCAAATAAAAAAAAGAAACTCATAATTTTGATCGTTCTTTTTCATGAACTTTTTGATACTTTTTTATGTTACAAAGGGCAAAAAAGTTATTATATAGAGAAGGCAAACATTTTCTCCTAGTAGAAAACACAGGAGTTAATTGAAGAAGGGCCTGACTAAATTTATGTTCAGTTTAAGGACTTCATTTTAAGACTTGTTTCTAAGAACAGCAGCCATGATAAATTCTCAAATGACACCTGTACACATGCTAGTTTCTTGCCCCAAACAGCTGTCTTGGCCACCTTCAGTCTAGCATTTGTACGAAGGTGAAGCACACTCACATTGTCTCTTTGTGTATGATCCTTGTTTTGGTTTAACCACATTTTAGTGAAATAAAAAGCAGCACACGCAGCCGGCACTTTGCCAGCCGCGTGTGCTGCCTGATCGCCGCCGCTCTGCGGCGATCCGCCGCGAGCAGCGGCGAAAGAGGGTCCCCCCAGCCGCCTGAGCCCAGCGTAGCCGGAACAAAAAGTTCCGGCCAGCGCTAAGGGCTGGATCGGAGGCGGCTGACGTCAGGACGTCGGCTGACGTCCATGACGTCACTCCGCTCGTCGCTATGGCGACGATGTAAGCAAAACAAGGAAGGCCGCTCATTGCGGCCTTCCTTGTTTATTCTGGGCGCCGGAGGCGATCGGAAGAACGCCTCCGGAGCGCCCTCTAGTGGGCTTTCATGCAGCCAACTTTCAGTTGGCTGCATGAAATAGTTTTTTTTTTATTTAAAAAAAACCCTCCCGCAGCTGCCCTGGCGATCTTATCAGAACGCCAGGGTGGTTAAATATACTTTTTCTTGGTTAAAAAAAGTACACTCACATTTTACCTGTTAAACAGATAAAGATCAAACAATGAATGCAAATGATGTGTAAAAAGGAAAACAAATCTTTGATCCATAGTAAAAGGTTATACATAAGTCTGGTAATAGTTCCTATCTCTGACCGACAGTACTATGCCACTATTAGAATACTGAAAACAAAGGTTGCTTTAAATTGCGTAATGTGTGAATAGGCATAGTGGACAGAATTCTCGCCTTGCAGCTCTGGTTTGAATCTTGGCTAGGACACTATCTCCACAGAGTTAATACGTCCTCCCCATATTTTCATAGGTTTCCGCCGGGCACTCCATTTCCTCCCACATACAAAAAATGTACAGATAAGTTAATTAGCATCACCCCAAATTGGCCTTAGACTAAATTGAACATAAGTAAATAGGTATATGGTAGTTATTAGATTGTGAGCCCCTCTGAAGACAGTTTTATGACTATATACTTTGGAAGCTCTTGTAGATGTCAGGGCTATATAAACACAACATAAATAAAATAAACTTACATGACTGTTTCATAGAAGATATTTATAAGGACTACTTCAGATGTTTTTAAACCAAACACTTTGGCTATACCACGCATCTCTCCAGCATAGGGCTCTTGAGCTATTAAGTCTAAGTATAAATCTGCCATCAAAAAGTACAAGGATTTTTGCCATTGTTCTCTTACCAGCCTGAAAAATAATACAAGAAAATAAAAAAAGGATAAATTAATACAACAAAAAAAGGATCAAAATAATAAAACGTGACAATATTTTATAATGTATCAATGCAGGTCACCTCAGAACCCATTTCCTCAGGCTGGACAGGTCACTGTTTGCTACGACCGAATCTTCAGCAGTAGTGATGAAGGGGAATATGGCCATTTTCACTTTTCTGATACTGCTACTAAAATTATTTTTTTAAGCTCCTTTAAAAAATTCTGGTTTATATCCCCATGTTTCAGACAGGTATGTGCACATTTTTACACGTGTTATCCCATCTTATCTTTTCTCACCTTATCTAAACATAACTTTTCAGCACAAACAAGCAAAATTCCCTCAACATAAGTTGTCCCTGACTATCATTATTTATTTTTTTGCCTTGTTTTTAGTTTGTTAAATGCTTAAATCTTATTTTACACGGTGAAATAAGATGAAAGAAGATACTGCAACTCAGATATAAACTTTGTGCATCAAGGACATATATTCTGAGACAAAGCACAATTTTCTTAGATCAAGCAAGTGAAAACTTATCACCACACATTGATCAGTATTTTAAGTATTAATTCACTAAAGAAGCTTGCCTTATTAACATGTAGTGATACGTTTTCACAGTGAGAGTGTTATCTTATCACTCTAGTCCTTCAGTTATCACCTCTGTAGTTATTCTTACATGTAGACAGTAGGGAGGGAGGGAGGACATACAGACATGCAGGCGCTGCCACTGCAGACATGATGTAGCTCCACCCCTCCTGCTCCTTCCTTGGTCAGCGAGATTACAGCCAGCCTGTAGCTTGTGTATGGCAAACAGGAAAGGAGAAAGGGAGAGAGAGCCTGTGGCTGTTTGTGTGTGTGAAGTTGTGTGTATACATAGGCTTGATGTCTCTCTCTTCCTCTTTCCCTGTGTGCCTGCTGTATATTTCTGTCTATATAGTCCCCTTCTGCATAATCTACTACAAAATAAAATAGACAGCTTAGAATCCTCCATTTTAACATTGCTGTTTCTAGAAATACTCCACCTAACGACAGCTCAAGCCAGGTGATAACTCCTCACACACTTTACAGTTGTTATCACTTGCATTCCTCTCTGTGAATTAACATCCTGTCATTAAGAGTTAGAATTCTGTTGTTATCTTAAAGGACAATTGTAGTGAGAAGAATGTAGAGGCTGCCATATTTATTTCCTTTTAAACAATACTAGTTGCCTAGCAGCCCTGCTGGTCTGTTTGACTGCAGTAGCGTCTGAATTGCACCAGAAACCAGCATCCAGCTAATCTTGTCAGATCTGACAATAATATCAGTAATACCTGATCTGCTGCATGCTTGTTCAGGGCCTATGGTTAAAAGTATTTGAGGCTGATGATCAGCAGGACTGCCAGGCGACTAGTATTGCTTAAAAAGGAAATAAATTATCTCCTAGGAGAAAAAGTTAATTACATGTGGGCCCACGTGTGTTTCTGTGTCTCTATGGACTCCTAATACATCCTGCATGACTTTTATCATTCAAAAAAAATGGCTGAACTGGCAGATGTTTTAAATTAAGCAAGTAAAATGGAAATTCCTTGTACAGGCATTTTTATATGTTAAGTAGTGTGAGGAAATCTAGTGGTTGTTTTTTCATGTGGACACCAGTCCAAAATCTGCTGACCTGATCTCTTCCAGGTCACATCTCTGTAAATGATGAGAACATTTGCTCTTTACAACTTCAAACATAAATAAACTCAGGCTTACATCATCCACATGCATACTTGGCATGGCACACTGTTTGGAGTTGCGTGTGCCAAACCATCTGAACACTTCTTTAAACATGCCACTATCTATACTGTAGAATAGGGATGACCAATGAGATGCAAACAATTTCCCAGTTGAAGCGATTATGCAAATTCTGTATGCAACTTAAAAATGGACCAATTGAATCCTGCCGGGGTAAAATGTGATTGATCTATTTCCAAGCTGAATAAATTTGCACACAGAATTTGCATATTCCTGCATCAAATTATTTTTCATTGATGATCCCTACTGTATAACATACATAGGTAGATTCAGAAAGCAGCATGGTGCATCAATGCATTAAAATGAATGGACAGCACTTTTTAGACGTCGGTGCAAGTTTGTCATTCATACAAACCCTCCGCTCAACCCCATCATCTTGTTTCCTCCTAAATGCTACATGTAGCGTCCAGGATAGGCTAAGCGTGGTGCTACCATGTTGCTTGCGGGGGTTAAAATGCGACTGAACGATGGTAACAAATACCTTGTGAGAAGGAAGACTGGATTCTATAGAGGGTTTCCACACCATCTCCGGTCCCCATTGTCAAGCTACGCTCCTCTTTAGACACGAGCACGGGCGTACTGCACCTGCAAAGTAAGCTGGAGCCCCTTGTGCATGAGCTACTGTGCATGCACGGCAGTGCAGCCACGCTTGTGCCAGAAAGAGGAGTGCAGCCCTGATGTTCCAGAGGGTCGCAGAAAGTGACAGAGGTCCACAGGACAGCGTGGGAAGCCTCTGGATCCAACTGGAGGATCCAGAGGCTTCCCTCTACTTAGATGTAATATTTGAATTTTTTCACCCAAATTTTGTTTCTGGTTTGCTTTAAGAAGCTATAAGAGAATAACTCTTATGACTGGTGCACACATCCAATCTTGATTGGCCAATTTTACCACCTCCATGTAGTGTGTGGTCTAACAGATTCTGAATACTGTAATCTGAACAGATGGTGTGGGAAAGCTCGCATACTACACGGAAGTGGTAAAATTGGATCACCTTTAGGTTACAATTCAGGCACCATCTTTAAACCTACTAATGTTTAAACTGAGTACAAGCTGTCCCCTACTTACAAACAGGTTCTGTTCTGAGTGATGGTTTGTAAGTTGAGTCCGCCAATGGGAGGTGTGGAACGCAGGCGCACGCGGTGGAGCCGCGTCAGGGGGGAAGCCCATGGGGAGGTTGGATCGCAGGCGCACAGCGTGCGCCAGTGGGAAGTGACGTAGTTGAGGAGGAGAGGGGACGCACATAAAAACTCTCGTAGAAGTGCCAGGCCCCAGCTCCTGATGAGTCTTTATGACGAAACATGTCGGGCGGGGCCTAGGCACGGAAACAAGAGTCTCTTGAAGTCAGCAGGCGTGGATGTACGTAACGGCGAACCGACCCAGGGAGGTGACCGCAGCGCGCACGGACGCCAACTGCAGGGTACAGCACGGCAGCCGGAGCCCAGCCTAACGGGGGAGAGCCTGTGACCTAAAACTCTATGCCCAAAACTCAAGTCTTCATATTGTGAGTGTAACAGCTTTTTATACCTATTAAATTTGAATGGTTTTACACTATGTGAGATTTTTCTTCATTTGAGGAAAATATCTTGGTGTTTGGCGGTATCATATAAGAGATTAAATCCTGGTCAAGTGGAGAATCCAGAGGAGGTGGGGGACGGCCCTAAGTGTCCCGATGCGCTATTAGGCCTTACAGGTCTTTCTATCTGGTGAGTCTGTTTCCTTATGGTGTGGTGGTGGATCACAGATTGAAGATAATCTTGACGGCTTATCTCCACAAGGCCATAGGATAACGAGACTGGGACCTCCTTATTGAACTGTCTTAGCATAATCACATTAGTGTTTTTGTTGTGTAGGCGCCCCTTCTATGGTTTTAAATATTTTGTGTATATAGAAGGAGCAGCTCCAACTGTATTGTATACTGCGTAACTTGTGTGGTAGGAGCATTGGAAGTAGCGCCCATCTATTATTTTACACGTTATTTTCTACAGAGATTGGCGCACCCATATGCTCCACTGAGTATTATATACAGGTAGATACGGTATTTGTAATCAACATGACTAGCACCATGGATGTATTTGAACATAGAGCCCGTAGACTCATCAATCTAGATGAGGTCTTTATAATACATGGGGAAAATGGGAAGAGTATGGACCAGGAGTTCAAAAAACTACAAGGGGTAATGATCAAAGAACAGCAAACTTGGTGGGATGTGGCCACCCTGACTAAACATGACAAAGAGGGCATCATACCCAAGAGATTACGTTGGGATCTCATGGCCAATGACGGTGAGGACGATGATGAGAATGACCAGGAATGGGAGGAGTACTTTGACAAATGTGGACAGGGACTGGTCAAGCTCCTGATCAAGAGGAAAAATAAGAGACTGGAAAGACTGGGGGGAGACATTGAGGCCATTAAAACTAACCTGGTACCCTTCAGTGTCACTGAAGAGTATAAAACTAAGTCACAAAAACTCAGTGAGACATTGCAGAAGAATGAAAGGGAAATAGTGGCAGACAAAAAAAGAAAGTTTCAGAGAGATGCAGAGGCCACTAGGAGGAAGGAAGCTTACAAATGGCAGATCAAGAGAAAGGAGGAAAAATTAGCTCAGGCCCAAAATCTACAATCACAGACGACAACCCCACAAGGGGAAAGTACCCCCACAGACGCACCAAACAGAGGCTCGGAACCTGCACCAGGTCCTAATCAGGGACAGGGAAATAGGGGGAACCTCACTAGGGGTAGGCCTCCTAATAATACCCCAAATGGATACACAGACCAAATGGGGAGGTACATACAGAATAGGGGCAGAAATATGGGTGGATATAGGGGACCCATACGGGGGGGCTACCAGGGACAGGGTGGAGGATATGGAGGTCAGAGGCCTGCTGGCTTCCATGGGGGGGGGGGGAGTACAACATCCCGGTGTCCAACAGATATGACCCTATACAACAACAAGGTGAGTATGAACATTTTTTAGACAGGACCCCGGGCGGGGTGGGAGAACAATGGGGGAGGGGGAGGGGATGGTCAGAGGGAGGAACAGGATACCCCAGGTACCCGGGAAAAAGAGGACAAGAAGAGGTAAACGTGGAAATGGAAGGAATAAAGAGAAGGAGAAATATGTAGGGGCGGGAATATACAACCTGAGTGGAGTTGAACTTGACAACAATGAAATGAAATTACTGGACAAAGGATTAAAATATGCCCCCCAAAAGGGACTTGACAAGTTTGCCACGTATATTGACCTTAATAAATTTGTGAGACAGCTTCATTTAAAAAAATATTTCGCTGGACGAATAGATACAACTAACAGAAACCCTGCCCCCTCAGTATATAAACAAACACAGCTTAAAAGCAAATCTACCTTCTTCCCTAGAGATAACAGCTATAACGCAATTGAAGTATTTAAAAATCTGTTGGTAGAGGAAATTAAACAAATACCAGACATAAGGGAGGGTCATGAACAGCAAATAGCGAGGGACATGATGGAGAAGAAGAACCTAGTGGTGCGACCAGCAGAAAAGGGGGGAGGGGTGGTGGTACTCAGCAAAGAGAAGTATGGGAAAGAACTAGACAGAATGGTTCAAGATCTGGATACATACACGAAACTTAGGGGGAACCCTACAAGCCAACTGATGAACGACCTTAGAGCAATACTTAAGGAGGGTATGAATAGGGGAATGGTGAGTGACACTGAATTCAGATTTCTTATACCTGACACTCCCCGTGTACCCATCATATACCAAGTCCCTAAAATTCATAAAAATCAAACAGACCCTCCAGGCCGCCCAATCCAGTGCTGGTCGTAATGGAAAAATCTACGCTTACGGATCATTACGTGTAATTTTACGCTATTACGCATTACGCAATTACGGTTACGGCGTAGGAAATTATCTACGGTTCATCACTGTAATTACGCGTTAACTTACGCAGTTACGCGTAAGGATACCGTAATGTAGGCGCTTACACTACGATGTTACGCGTAGTGCCGTAATACCCATTAATGCATATTTTTTGACTCATACGGATGATGTGTATGCAATAGCCATCAATGTGACAGCTATTGCGTACACATCATTCGTATGCGTCAAAACGTACGCTTATATACTGAAGGGCGGGAGAAGATACTATTGGTTGCTTAGGATGTTGACTGATTGGCTACTCTTAGAAAAGGGGAGTTTTTACGTTAGTAATTACGCGTAAAATTACGCGTAAGTCTTCGTAAAATTACGCATACCTAGCAATTACGGTAGACAGTGTAATTACGATACCACTTAACTCCTTACGCGTAAATAATTACGCGTAAGACCGTAAGTTACGCGTAGCGCTTACGCGTAAATTTACATTGAATTATGATGCGTAATTACGCTCATGCGTAATTTCGGCCCAGCACTGGCCCAATCATTAGTGGGATAGGGTCGGTGACACATAGGTTGGGGCAGTATATAGACATCTTCTTACAGCCTATGGTGGCAGGATTACCTTACGTATTGAAGGATACTAAACACATGTTACAAATACAGTGGTGTGAAAAACTATTTGCCCCCTTCCTGATTTCTTATTCTTTTGCATGTTTGTCACACTTAAATGTTTCTGATCATCAAAAACCGTTAACTATTAGTCAAAGATAACATAATTGAACACAAAATGCCGTTTTAAATGATGGTTTTTATTATTTAGTGAGGAAAAAAACTCAAAACCTACATGGCCCTGTGTAAAAAAGTGATTGCCCCCCCCCCTTGTTAAAAAATAACTTAACTGTGGTTTATCACACCTGAGTTCAATTTCTGTAGTCACCCCCAGGCCTGATTACTGCCACACCTGTTTCAATCAAGAAATCACTTAAATAGGAGCTATCTGACACAGAGAAGTAGACCAAAAGCACCTCAAAAGCTAGACATCATGCCAAGATCCAAAGAAATTCAGGAACAAATGAGAACAAAAGTACTGTAATTGAGATCTATCAGTCTGGTAAAGGTTATAAAGTCATTTCTAAAGCTTTGGGACTCCAGCGAACCACAGTGAGAGCCATTATCCACAAATGGCAAAAACATGGAACAGTGATGAACCTTCCCAGGAGTGGCTGGCCGACCAAAATTACCCCAAGAGCGCAGAGAAAACTTATCCGAGAGGCCACAAAAGACCCCAGGACAACATCTAAAGAACTGCAGGCCTCACTTGCCTCAATTAAGGTCAGTGTTCACAACTCCACCATTTGAAAGAGACTGGGCAAAAACGGCCTGCATGGCAGATATCAAGGCGCAAACCACTTTTAAGCAAAAAGAACATTAAGACTCGTCTCAATTTTGCTAAAAAAACATCTCAATGATTCCAAGACTTGTGGGAAAATACCTTGTGGACCGCCGAGACAAAAGTTGAACTTTGTGGAAGGTGCGTGTCCTGTTAAATCTGTCGTAGAAGTAACACAGCATTTCAGCAAAAGAACATCATACAAACAGTAAAATATGGTGGTGGTAGTGTGATGGTCTGGGGTTGTTTTGCTGCTTCAGGACCTGGAAGGCTTGCTGTGATAGATGGAACCATAAATTCTACTGTCTACCAAAAAATCCTGAAGGAGAATGTCCGGCCATCTGTTCGTCAACTCAAGCTGAAGCGATCTTGGGTGCTGCAGCAGGACAATGACGCAAAAGACACCAGCAAATCCACCTCTGAATGGCTGAAGAAAAACAAAATGAAGACTTTGGAGTGGCCTAGTCAAAGCCCTGACCTGAATCCTATTGAGATGTTGTGGCATGACCTTAAAAAGGCAGTTCATGCTAGAAAACCCTCAAATAAAGCTGAATTACAACAATTCTACAAATATGAGTGGGCCAAAATTCCTCCAGAGCGCTGTAAAAGACTTGTTGCAAGTTATCGCAAACGCTTGATTGCAGTTATTGCTGCTAAGGGTGGCCCAACCAGTTATTAGGTTCAGGGGGCAATTTCTTTTTCACACAGGGCCATGTAGGTTTTGAGTTTTTTTTCTCACTAAATAATAAAAAACATCATTTAAAACTGCATTTTGTGTTCAATTATGTTATCTTTAACTAACGGTTAACGGTTTTTGATGAGCAGAAACATTTAAGTGTGACAAACATGCAAAAGAATAAGAAATCAGGAAGGGAGCAAATAGTTTTTCACACCACTGTATTGGATGGATACAGGCTGCAGGATGGGGACATTATGGTCACCGCAGATGTATCATCATTGTACACAAATATTAAACACGAACTAGGACTGGCAGCAGTAGAATATTATATGAGACAAGATGAGGAACTTAAAAGTGAGCAAGGGGAATATATCCTAAGATTGTTGGATTTTGCACTAAAATCAAATTACTTTTAGCACAACAACAACTTTTATACACAGCACAGGGGATGCGCCATGGGTGCTAGCTATGCACCCAGTGTGGCAAATTTGTTTATGGGGAAGTGGGAGGAAGAAATTGTCAGGGGAAATTCGGCCATTCGTATATGGCATAGATTTATAGATGATTTATTCTTTGTATGGGGGGGTGGGGCAGAGTCACTGAAAATTTTTCTGAACACGTTAAATAACAATGATCTTGGGATTAATCTCACTGCCACCTCAAGTAGAGAGAGGATCCAATTTTTGGATCTAGAACTCATCAATTATCAGGGTGAACTACAGACAGTCACATATTTCAAACCTACAGACCGTAATGGATTCATACCGATTCATAGCTGCCATCACCCCCAATGGAAACGAAATATACCCAAGGGTCAGTTCCTCCGTATTAGAAGAAACTGTACACAATTAGAACAGTATGACCTACAGGTGGGCACCCTAAAAAAAAGATTTGTGGAAAAGGGGTACTCAACGGAATCATTAGATGTGGACATACAGAATGTCCGCGAAAGGGATAGGATGACTCTTATCAATGAGGGTCATAGTCCACAAGAGGGTATGGAAAAATATCAATGTGCCTTTATCACAGGGTACAGCAACCAATATAGATTCATTCAGGATATAGTACACAGACACGGGAAGATTCTAGGCACAGATCCCATTCTCAAGTCCATACTGCCACCCCTACCCAAATTTATTTTCCGCAGAGCCCCTTATCTTAGAAATCACATAGCACCTAGCTGTGTAGAACCCCCCAAGAAAACTTTCTGCATGCCTAGTTGGCAAAAACCTGGCTTTTACCCCTGCAAAACCTGTAAAGCATGCAGAGAAGGTAACCCCGTGAAAACTGCTGAAATTACCTCCTTCAGTAATGGAAAAAAATTTAAAATCACGCAATTTATCACCTGTCATGATAGACATGTGGTCTATTTAGCATGGTGCCCTTGTGGGAGGCAGTACGTAGGACGCACAACCCGTACCCTTAAGGAACGTATGGGTGAACACACGAGGAATGTGGGGAAGGGATTCCCTGCACATAGCCTCTCAGCACATTTTGGGGAGAAGCATCAGTGTGACACTAGACGTATGTCATTCTGTGGTATTTTTAAATTGATGCCCAGCTGGAGGGGGTGTAATAGAACCAGGGCCATCTCCCAAGCTGAAACAAGATGGATATTTAATTTGGACACCCTTACCCCTAAGGGCCATAATATTGATGAGGATATTGTGTGTTTTTTGGGTGACTAATTGCATTTTAGCTAAAGGATGCCATTTTCGCCTCCTGTTGAGGATTTATGTATATGGTACCCACATTTTTTTTACTTATTGATCTTATGTGGCAGTTTTATAGTATGTTGGATTGTATTGTTCTTTTATTCAGCTGTGTAATCACATTGTAAACGGACATCTCCCCCGCTCACTGGGCTGGGGGATTACGTTCGGCAGGTGGGACCCCCCCTTTAATCGGACATGCCTCCTATGATGGCTCTGAGGAGGCCCGGATTAACCTTGAGTAGTTGGGGGCTGGAGCAGTGAGCGTGGTACGCACAGTGGTGCGCAACGCTGGTGCTCTGAACGGGGTGGGCAGACGTCAGGATAGGAGGGAGGAGCTGGTAGATGGCGCGCTGGGCGCGAGTGGAGCGCAGTGTTGTAGCGCGCTGCCGGCTCGTATGCGGTTCTTGGACTGGACCGCGTCACAGGGGAGGCCAATAAGAGGTGTGGAACGCATAGGGGAGGCCAATGGGAGGTGTGGAACGCAGGCGCACGCGGTGGAGCCGCGTCAGGGGGGAAGCCCATGGGGAGGTTGGATCGCAGGCGCACAGCGTGCGCCAGTGGGAAGTGACGTAGTTGAGGAGGAGAGGGGACGCACATAAAAACTCTCGTAGAAGTGCCAGGCCCCAGCTCCTGATGAGTCTTTATGACGAAACATGTCGGGCGGAGCCTAGGCACGGAAACGAGAGTCTCTTGAAGTCAGCAGGCGTGGATGTACGGAACGGCGAACCGACCCAGGGAGGTGACCGCAGCGCGCACGGACGCCAACCGCAGGGTACAGCACGGCAGCCGGAGCCCAGCCTAACTGGGGAGAGCCCGTGACCTAAAACTCTATGCCCAAAACTCAAGTCTTCATATTGTGAGTGTAACAGCTTTTTATACCTATTAAATTTGAATGGTTTTACACTATGTGAGATTTTTCTTCATTTGAGGAACATATCTTGGTGTTTGGCGGTATCATATAAGAGATTAAATCCTGGTCAAGTGGAGGATCCAGAGGAGGTGGGGGACGGCCCTAAGTGTCCCGATGCGCTATTAGGCCTTACAGGTCTTTCTATCTGGTGACACACACTATCCGAATGGTTACCAGGGTAAATTGGACACACACTATGTCTAAAAAGACAAACCCTATAGGTAAAAATAGGAGGTGAAATAAACTCCAAAGTAAAAACACCAGATGGTGCTATCGAATGGGTCACCCAAAGGTGCGGGGCCCATATAGTGTGTTACCCTAATGGCGTAGCAGGGTCGCACCCATGCCAATATAGAGGGTCTTTGCTGATCCCCCCCCTGGTGAGTCTGTTTCCTTATGGTGTGGTGGTGGATCACAGATTAAAGATAATCTTGACGGCTTATCTCCACAAGGCCATAGGATAACGAGACTGGGACCTCCTTATTGAACTGTCTTAGCATAATCACATTAGTGTTTTTGTTGTGTAGGCGCCCCTTCTATGGTTTTAAATAACCATGACAAACTTGCACCGACGTCTAAAAAGTGCTGTCCATTCATTTTAATGCATTGATGCACCATGCTGCTTTCTGAATCTACCTATGTATGTTATACAGTAGGGATCATCAATGAGAAATAATTTGATGCAGGAATATGCAAATTCTGTATGCAAATTTATTCAGCTTGGAAATAGATCAATCACATTTTACCCCGGCAGGATTCAATTGGTCCATTTTTACATAGTAAAACGTGGATAAATAATTTGGGGGAGGGGGGAATCTGGGTTTGGACATAAAGTATATGTTTTTTGGTTGCTTTCAATTTGCTATTAAAGTGTAATTAACTAATTATAACAGTCCATACAATTTTTTATCATGTAACAACAATATGTAATTAAAAACCTGTATTGTATATTTTACACATGGAGACAACTTTGTATCTCTGAAACGTAACTCAAGATGTTTGTAAGTAGGGAACTGTCTGTATCATTTCAGTAGGCTGCAAAGGAAGTGACCACCAACAATATGTTTACTTCAAGCTACTTGGATTTTTAGAATCTCCTTTGTAAGTGGAACCTTAAGCCCCCTCTACACTATACAATTCCACACACGATCAATCAAATTCGATTGGATCGATTAAATCCGACATGTCCGATCGGGATTCGATCGGTAGTGTGGTCGATTTTGCATAGTTTTCAATGAAAAATCGACCACACTACCGATCGAATCCCGATTGGATTTAATCGATCCAATGGAATTCTATCAATCACGTGTGGAATTGTATGGTGTAGAGGGGGCTTTAGATGCCCTTAGAAAGAAAGTTACAGACAGGAAAGGGTTAGCAGTTATTTCACTGTCAGGGAAGACTGGGTAAAATTAGTTTTACAGCTAGCCAATGGTTAAACATCACTAGAAAATGGGTTGGTGTAAAAGCCAAGGTAGGTCAGCCTGAGGTGAAGGGGCCAGCTGAAGGAAAATCTGGAATATCATACTACTAGCATCAATGAATTACTACATTTATACATAGTTTGCTACAGTTTGTAAAGGGCATAAACATAAACATGTGCCTTTTAGACATAATGACAGTTTACAGTCAGCCTCATATTTTGCATAGACCGAGCAGTACCTGAACAAACCTTCCATGAGTGAGCGTAGCTCGGTGATATTATAGTGTTGTAGAATTGGTTCCCAGCGTTCCTCAGGCGGCAGGTCCAAGCTGATATTGTAGCGAGGGGCTGCATTGTCCTTTTCCTCTAATGTAGATGTGGAGGAGAAAGGAAAAAATCCCAGCACAAGCAACAAGCACAGGCAGTTCATGTCATGCATGTGAAACCTACAACTCAGCAGAGACACTACTTTGGTAGCATACATAAGGCACACATTTTTGTAGGCGGCCACTGTTTAAACGAGCAGAGTCCAAGCAAACATAGCAAATCAGGGAAGGTGACAGAAATTGTATTGTTTCATTATATCTTTGCATGGGATGCAATGTAATCTGTATAAATTTACTGTCCCATCAAAGAAACTTGGAACACAATGTCTTAACTGCTGGCAACAAAAGTGAGTACACTTTTGAAGCCCACACCATCCGCCTCTACCACCCCCTCCCTGCCATTGTTGCGGTCTTATACCGCCCTTCGGGCTCCACCCCACAATTTCTCGATGACCTTGCCTCATGGCTCCCTCACATCCTCTCCTCTGACCTCCCCACCATCATCCTTGGGGATTTCAATATTCCCATCGATGAAGCCCAGAGCTCCGCTGTGACCCGGCTACTCACCATTGCCAACTCACTTGGACTAGTACAACACGCCAACACCCCCACTCACACTGCAGGTCACACTCTCGACCTTATATTCACTAAATCCACCACCATTGCAGACCTTGACATCGCACCCTTTCCACCCTCAGACCATCACCTTCAACCTCCTCACGGAAAGCACCTCCAAATTACCCACCCACCCACCTGGTCGATGGCAGCGACACCTACGCAAGCTCAACCCTAGCGTCCTTGCTGACCCCCTCCATGCCCTCTCCTCCACTCTCCCCACCCTAACCTGTCCTAATCTTGCTGCAGCTCAGTATCGCCAAACTCTCTCATCAGCCCTAGAGAAAGCTGCTCCACCAATATTTCGCCGCCACCGACCCCCTAACCCCCAGCCCTGGCGCACTACCCATACTCGCAACCTCCAGAGGAAAACACGTGCCACTGAACGGAAATGGAGAAAAACTAGACTTAACCAGGATTTCCTACAGTACAAGACCAACCTGCTGCAGTTCCACGCTGCCCTTGCTCATGCGAAGCAGTAATACTTTACCAAGCTTATCGGAGCACAAGCTTCCAATCCCCGGCGTCTTTTTGCCACTTTCAACTCCCTGCTTAAACCCACCCCCCATCCTCCGTTTCCTCCCTCTCTGCCACAGATTTAGCCACCCACTTCACCAACAAAATTGTCTCCATCCGCCAAGAAATATCCAATCTCCAATCTTCACCTCCCACCCCCTCCCAACCAGCTCCTCCTCCACCCTATTCTCCCCTCACATCCTTCACTCCTACTACCACCGAGGAAGTCAACCACCTACTGCAGACTTCCCATACCACTACTTCGCCCCTTGACCCCATCCCTTCTGATTTACTCCTGCCTTACTTTACGGAATTGGCCCCAGTCCTCACTACCCTGTTCAACCTCTCCCTATCCTCAGGCACCTTCCCCTCAGACTTCAAGCAGGCCACTGTACTACCCCTGCTCAAGAAACCCTCCCTCGACCCCTCGCTACCCTCTAACTACCGTCCTATCTCCCTCCTCCCCTTTGCCTCAAAACTCCTGGAGCGTCTCGTTCACAAACGCCTGACCCAGTACCTCAATGCCAACTCACTCCTAGACCCACTGCAATCTGGATTTCGGCCTGCCCACTCAACCGAAACTGCTCTCACCAAAGTGGTCAATGACCTTGCCTTAGCTAAAGCTGAAGGTAAATACTCCATTCTCCTCCTCCTTGACCTTTCAGCAGCTTTTGACACAGTAGATCATCCCCTACTCCTCCAGTCCCTCCAGTCCTTGGGCATTCACGATCTCGCCCTGTCCTGGCTTTCATCCTACCTCTCCAACCGCTCCTTCACGACCGCCTTCAATGAGTCCTCATCCACCCCCAACCACCTCTCGGTGGGAGTCCCCCAAGGTTCGGTCCTTGGCCCCCTACTGTTCACGCTATACACATCCTCCATTGGCAAGGTTATCTCCTCCATGGGTTTTAACTATCATCTGTATGCAGATGACACCCAGATCTACCTCCACACCCCTGACATATCCACCACTACCATGGACAAGGTCTCCTCCTGCCTATCAGCCATCTCCTCCTGGATGTCCGCTAGGTTCCTGAAACTAAATCTAGACAAAACGGAATTTATGATCTTCCCACCCCGGCCATCCACGAACCTCCCAGATGTGCATGTCACTGTTAACCACACTACCATTCGCCCTACCTCTCAAGCCCGTTGTCTGGGTGTCACCCTGGACTCCGCACTCTCCTTCACTTCCCACATCCAAAACCTCACAAAGTCCTGCAACTTCCACCTTCGTAACATCTGTAAGATTCGCCCTTTCCTGACCTCTGCCACCACCAAACTCCTCATCCATGCCCTCATAATTTCCCGCCTTGACTACTGCAATGCCCTGCTGTCTGGTCTCCCTATGACCCGAACAGCCCCACTGCAGTCCATCATGAATGCGGAAGCCAGAATTAACCACTGTTCCCATCGCTCCACCACGGCAGATCCCCTCCTAGAATCCCTCCACTGGCTTCCTATCCAGTCCAGAATCAAATTCAAGATACTGTGTCTGACCTATAAATTTGTCCACAAAACTTGTCCAACCTACATTTCCGATCTTACGCAGAGGTACACACCTGGCCGCTCACTCCGCTCTTCCAATGAACTTCGCCTAACCGCCCCCCCCGCATCACCCAGTCCCATGCACGCCTCCAGGACTTCTCAAGAGCTGCTCCAACACTATGGAACTCCCTACCTCCACCCATTAGGGCAGCCTCCTCCTTCAACATCTTCAAGAAAGCCCTCAAAACTCACCTTTTCACTCTGGCCTACTACCCCTCACAAGTGCTCTAAACCTACAGCTGAACTCTGGTCCCCTACCGTTCGTGTCCTTACCTCTCCCTCTAGATTGTAAGCCTTTGGGCAGGGTCCTCCTCCTTTTGTGTCCTACCTGATCATGCACCTCCATTACTGTGAACCCATGCTATGCATCTGAGTGAACCTAACTTGCCTAATCTACATGCTCAATCCAGTGACTGACTAAGCATTACCTTGTACTAATACTGTGCTGTGTGATCTGGTTTTCTTGTATTCCTGTATTGTCATATTGCTGTATGTCACCCCTAAATATTGTCTGTAACCTAAATTAATGTTCAGCGCTGCGTAATATGTTGGCGCTTTATAAATACAATAAATAAATAAGTGAAGAATGAAGTGTCTATATTTTGTGTGGCTATCATTTTCCAGCATTGCCTTAACTCTCCTGGGCATGGGGTTTACTAGAGCTTCACAGGTTGCCACTGGAATCCTCTTTCACTCCTCCATGATGAAGCTTATGGATGTTAGAGACCTTGCTCTCCTTCACCTTCCGTTTAAGGCTGCTCCACAGACAGATGTTTAGGTCTAGAGACACGCTTGGACAGTCCAGCACCTTTACCCCCAGTTTCTTTAGCGAGGCAGTGGTCATCTTGGAAGTGTGTTTGAAAGGTCATTATGTTGGAATACTGCCCTGCAGCAGTCTCCAAAGGGAGAGTATCATATTCTGCTGCAGTATGTCACAGTACATGTTGGCATTCATGGTTCCCTCAATGAACTGTAGTTCTCCAGTGCCAGCAGCACTCATGCAGCCCCAATCCATGACACTCACACCACCATGCTTGACTGTACGCAAGACAAACATATCTGTGTACTCCTCACCTGGTTGCTGCCACACACGATAGACACCCATCTGAACCTGTTCTGATCTGGGTGGAAGCTGTTTTGTTTAATTGCTGTATAGTGTTGTGCACCAGTGCTGTAGCTCAATTTTAGGGTGTTGGCAATCTTCTTACAGCCTAGGCTGTCTTTATGTAACAATTCTTTTTAAGATCCTTCAGAGAGTTTTCTGCCATGAGGTGCCATGTTAAACAATTAGTGATTAGTATTAGAGAGTGTGAGACCAGGGCCGGATTTACCATAAGGCACTTGATGATGAAAAGGCAGCTCACTCCCCTCCCCAAGCACCTCCCTCCTATGCAGAGTCCTGAAGAGAGTGTAAATGAGAGGTTACTCGCCCTGCTCTCACCATTCCACTGACAAGATTTCCCTTCAGTCAGGTGCTCCTCTAGCTTAATACGGAGATTCCTGTAGCTCCCTAATACTTGGGGGCACCTCTAGCTACTTAATATTGAGGGTACTTCTGGCTACCCAATACTAAGTGGCACCTGGCTCAGACTGTACAGCTGCAAGGGAAAAGTATTATGCACTACATCACTGTGCCACCCTCAATTGATCAAAAAGGCTTGTTAATTACAGTATAAACAGATTAGACTTAAAGTTTAAATTTTGAATCTATTTTTTTTTTTAATCTGTTAGGACCTCATCTAGGGTAGTGCTTTTTAACCTACTAACTGTGTATATTAGCAGGTGTATGACATATGGACTGACCTCCCTTTTCCCGTCACTGTCAGTCAATCCCTTGAATACACAATCATCGCTATGACCTGTTGATCACTGGTGCATGTGAACTTACGTAAACCAGCTGATTAATAAGTGACTTTATAGAGTCACCTGCTGTACATTAAAGAGACTCCGTAACAAAAATTGCATCCTGTTTTTTATCATCCTACAAGTTCCAAAAGCTATTCTAATGTGTTCTGGCTTACTGCAGCACTTTTTACTATCACAGTCTCTGTAATAAATCAATGTATCTTTCCCCTGTCAGACTTGTCAGCCTGTGTCTGGAAGGCTGCCAAGTTCTTTAGTGTTGTGGTTCTGCTATGAACTCCCCCTTCCAGGCCCCTCTCTGCACACTGCCTGTGTATTATTTAGATTAGAGCAGCTTCTCTCTTATCTTTTACAAGCTGGATAAATCGTCCTCTGAGCTGGCTGGGCTTTCACATACTGAGGAAATTCAGACAAGGGCAAAGCGGTTTGCAGGAAGAAAAGAGCAGCCTGAAACTTCAGTGCATGAGAGATGCAGGGGGAAAGAAACACACAATGATCTCTTGAGATTCAAAAGGAAGGCTGTATACAGCCTGCTTGTGTATGGATGTATTTTCTATGTGTGGACATACTGTACATCAACCTACTTCCTGTTTTGGTGGCCATTTTGTTTGTTTATAAACAAACTTTTTAAAACTGTTTTAACCACTTTTAATGCGGCGAGGAGCGGCGAAATTGTGACAGAGGGTAATAGGAGATGTCCCCTAACGCACTGGTATGTTTACTTCTGTGCGATTTTAACAATACAGATTCTCTTTAAGATTTAGATAACTCCAAGCTAGTCCTTGTATACAAGGGTATGTCTGGAATCTGATTGGGGCCACACTTCTCTTCAAGTATGAGCGCGGCTGTACTGTTCCTGTGCAGTAAACTGGGCTCCGTGCTGCTGTGCAGATGTAGCTGTGCTTGCACAAGTGCAGTATAGCCACACTCTTGCTTGAAGAAGAGATGCTTAGTTTAGCGCCACACTGCTAGCAAATACATTGGATAACATTAGTAGCAGATACTTCGCATGTTAATACTCTTGACATATAGTAGGTGCTAAGGCCACATACACACATCAGACCATAGTCTTTGGAAACTGAAAGATCACAGACCAATCTTACCACCCTTCCTGTAGTATAAGAGCCATACTCTACACAGTCTATTCTATGGAGCTGAACTCCACATCAGACAGAAATCTTTGCAAGATGCTGCACACACAGGTGCTGTACAGACACAAAAGATCAGTATCTGCAAAAGATCTGTTCCTGCCAAAGATCCATTCCTGCAAATTGCAATGATAGTCTATGAGATCTGCAGATCATCATACACACGATTTAACTGACATTCATCTGCAGATCAAATCCACCAGGATGGATTTTCAGATCTGCAGATGAATGTCAGTTAAATCATGTGTGTATGATGATCTGCAGATCTCATAGACTATCATTGCAATTTGCAGGAATGGATTTTTGGCAGGAACAGATCTTTTGCAGATACTGATCTTTTGTGTCTGTACAGCATCTGTGTGTGCAGCATCTTGCAAAGATTTTTTCCTGATGTGGAGTTCAGCTCCATAGAAAAGACTGTGTAGAGTATGGCTCTTATACTACAGGAAGGGTGGTAAGATTGGTCTGTGATCTTTCATTTTCCAAAGACTATGGTCTGATGTCTGTATGTGGCCTAAGTCTCTTGTCTCATGTGACATAGCACTAGCATTAGATGAACTCACTGGACTGCTACCCTTCTACTATAGGATGGCCATTGTTGTAAACTGGAAGCAGAATCACACACACACACACACACACACACACACACACACACACACACACACACACACACACACACACGTTACCTCCCTACACTTCTACAAAGCCAGGGGCTGTCCACTTAATTTAAAAAAAAATATGGAAACCATGGATTTCTACCAAGGATACCAAATGGCTGACAGCCAACTGGATGTACATATGTCCTAGAGGCAACATCAACATAGCCTGCCTCTTACTGAATTCCTGGATTGAATATACTAGAAGGGGGCAGAGTTGAACTGCGGGCTGGTGGGGAAAGGGGGGTGCCGAAAACATCCACTGGGTTGCTATATGTTGTAGTAGAACAATTATTGTAGTGTTTGTTCCCACACCGGCATGTGCCTGGGGGGAGCAGTTATTTTCTTTGTATGAAAAATCAAATAAGAAATAATAAAAAAAAAAAATGTGGCAACTGTAAAGCCTGGTACATAAATCCAAATTTGATAGGACACTTTTTTTTTTTTTTTTTTTTAACCCAAATAACTATGTAACCATTGGCCAATTTTACCACCTCCTTGGTAAAACTGGCCAATTATTGGCCAATGATTTTAAAGTTGAACGTGTGTACCAGGCTTAAAGTAAAATGCCAATGGTGGGCTAGATCACCTTTTACAGATTGTGCTGCCGCTGCTCATTGGAGTCCTCCCTTACCCTGCTCCTGTGTAGCCGCATTGATTTTCCTCCAAGCAGTGGCAGCACTGTCAGTAAAAAGGTGATCTAGCCAACTATGGGCTTGATTCACAAAGCCGTCCAAACTGTTTAGAACGGGTGTGCTAAACAGTTAGCACGTGAAGTGCCGTTCGCGGACTTTTGCGCGTGGGCAACTTGCGCGCACAAAAGTCTGTAATCGCGCGAATCGCGGGACTTTGCGCGCGCAAAAGTCCGCGAACGGCACTTCACGTGCTAACTGTTTAGCACACCCGTTCTAAACAGTTTGCACGGCTTTGTGAATCAAGCCCTATGGGTTTTAATTCAGATTTAAGACAATTCAGAGTACTTTACAGTTTGTTACTCTGGGGAAAAAAAAAAGGTAACAGATTTACACAATGGTTGACAGTTTCCTTTATTAAAGGACAGGTCCGAAGTAAAAAAAAAATTATCTACTTACTTGGGGTTTCCTCCAGCCCCTGGCAGCCTATCTGTCCCTCCCCGCAACTCCGCTTCCAACTGCTGTCCCTGGGTCCCCTCCGTTGCAGATTGTCAGGTTGGCATCTTCTGCACTTGCACAAGTGCGGCCGAGCCGCTCACAATCTCGCTCTAATAGCCTGGAGCATTCTGCACAGGTGGAAAAGTACTGCGCAAAACACTCCTGGCCACAGAAGCGTGGCTACGTGGTCGCGCAGGCACAGAAAACATCTGCAACGGAGGGGACACCAGCTGAGAGTGGAGCTGTGGCAAAGGAACAGACAGGCTGCCAGGGGCTGGAGGAATACCCAGGTAAGTGGATTTTTTTTTTTACCCTGGATGTGTCCTTTAATTATTCAACCTAACGATTAACATATGCATTTTAGTGTCATTGTCTGAAATTAGAGATCGTCAGTGAGATGCAAATAATTCCAAGTTGATGAAGGAATATGCTAATTATGTATGCAAATTTATTCAGCCTAAAGCTAATGTAACCCCATCTGTAAAAAAAAAAAAAAAAAGTCAGATACTCACCTAAGGAGAGGGAAAGCTCCGAGTCCTAATGAGCCTACCCTCTCCCAGTGCACGGTGGATCCTCCGGGCAAATCCGCCGCGGGGACTTCGGAAGTCTTTGGGAGCACTCGGGCTCCTGAAGGCCGGCGGCTCCATACTGTGCACGCGCGAGTACGTCATAGACACGCGCGAGTGCTCCCGAAGTCTTCCGAAACCTCCCGTCGGCGGCGGAAGTGCCAGTATTTGACCGAAACAGTTGAATACTGCTACGAGGGATCCTGAGCGGGACCGGGCACCGGGAGAGGAGAGGGGAGACTCATTATTATTTTTATTTAGTATTTATATAGCGCCGACATATTACGCAGCGCTGTACAGTATATATATATATATATATATATATATATATATATATATATATATATATATATATATATATATATATATATACACACACACACCTTGTCACTAACTGTCCCTCAAAGGAGCTCACAATCTAATCCCTACCATTGCCATATGTCTATATTATGTAGTGTAAGTACTTTTAGTCTAGGGCCAATTTTAGGGGGAGCCAATTAACTTATCCATATGTTTTTGGAATGTGGGAGAAAACCGGAGTGCCCGGAGGAAACCCACGCAGACACGGAGAGAACATACAAACTCTTTGCAGATAGTGCCCTGGCTGGGATTCGAACCAGGGAACCAGCGCTGCAAGGCGAGAGAGCTAACCACTACGCCACCGTTCTGCCCACGTCATCATTAGGACCGAAAGTTCCCTCTCCTTAGGTGAGTATCTGACTTTTCTTTTTTGTAAGGTGGGTTCCCATTAGCTTTAAAAGTGGACCAATTAGCACCCATCTCAGCGACACACGAGTGATCCATTCTCAAGCTGCATTAATTTGCGGAGAAAATTTGGATAATCCTGCATCTCCCTGATTGTGGAAAATGACACTCTACCGCATTTATTAATCCTGTATTGTGACTATTGATAAAGGAAAATATCTGAAACTATACATTTTATCACTGGTATGATTTATGGAAGCTTGTGTTTGATATGTAGAGGCAGATGCCTGCACATCCTGGTAGATGGGCCTTAGGAGATCCATTCTTACTATAAGGCCACCTGTGATAGTTTGGGATTTTCTGACCACTACATTAATGAGTGAAAGTAGAGTGAAACTAGTAATCAACTAAGCACCTTGCGCTTAATTTCTATTTGTACCCTTGACAAAGTACCCCATTGGGGTAAAACATGTATGGCCCGCTGGGTGCTAGGTGTACAGGAGATGAAGATAAGCTATGTGTGTTTTCAGCCATTCTAGTTTATTTCCTATTTAGGCCAGGCACATTATAACTATGACTGGGATAATAGAATGATCTCCGGACTATTAAGCCCGTGTAGCTTCTCTAGAGATTATGAGGTATATACACAATAGTTTGGTAAACTTAATCTGTAAAGAAAACGTAAGTGAAGGCTAACTAGATATACTCAATGTAATTAGCGAGTGATGCAACTAGTATCACTAGCTCAGTGTTCTCCCCAGGCTCTTTTAGCTGGGTGCTGCACCTGGCTGGTTTTGGTGAGCACCCGGCTGTCATTGGCTTACCTCCTTCTATTCTGTAAGCAGAGTTGCTCACAGAAGCACCGACCCTGCTTTCTCTTATCTCGCCCCACCCGGCTGGAAAAAAAATTCTGGGGAGAACAAGCTTAACACATGCAGCACTAACATTGCTCTTGTAACAGGCTACTCAAGCATTGCATGTATAAAGAGAGTTACAGAATTTAGGGGCCTAGGAACTAGGTTGCATGTGAAAATCTGGCAAATGTAACTAGTTCAGTTTATACATGTTCAGTTTACTGACCTTTTGTCTTTATCTCTTTATTATGTCTATTGCTACTCCTTGGCCCATATGCAATTAACTTTTTCACCTGAGTTATCTCCTAGGAGATACTTTTCATCTTCTCTTTAAACTAACTTTTCAGCATTTTATAATCGAAAATGTAACTAAAAGTTGGTAAAAAGTAATATCAATTTTATTTTGAGTATTTTCGTGCTTGTTGGTGGCATAAAAGGCATTTTATGACTAGTTGTGAAAATATTACCTAGGAGAAAACTCAGGAGAAAAAGTAAATTGCATATGGGCCCTTATCTATTGTTTTATTATTTGAGAGAATGTGTGGGAGTACACATTTCATTACTTAATCTGTAGTGCAGGTACAGCATCTCCTGAGCACAATTGCCGGCAGCAAACTCCTCCCATCTCTGGTGCTGCCACTGATTGGAGGCGCAGACTGATACAGAAAAGCACTGTAGTCTGTAGGGTACGAAAATTTTCTGCCAAAAGAACGTACGGACAGATTCAGAAATGGGGACAAAAAGCCGGGACAGCATTACTAGACACTATAGACTCTGTGGCACATCTGAAATGCCATCTTAATCTGTCAGGAGTCAGCAAAAACATGCAGTTACTGTAGTACTGTATAGTGTCCCCACCACTTGATTGTGCTACAAGCATCTACCTTGTTTGCCTGTGCCTAGAAACAGCCCCGTCTAATAGGGAATAGTAGCCTTAAAGGAAACCCACTGTGCGAGACGTATGGAAGCCAAAATTTATTTTCATTTATACAATGCACACACACTGGCTGTCCTGCTGATCCACTACCTCTAATACTTTTATCCATCGGCCCTGAACAAGCAAGCAGATCATATGGTTCTCGCCTCCTTTCAACTCATCTGCTGTCCCAGCTCTCTATGGAATTCTCCCCCTGCCTGTTGGCCACTAACAAAGCAACCTTATCTACTATCAGTGAGACCTGGTATTTTTACCCAATTTTTTTTTTCTGTGATCGCTGCAGTGAATGAATAAGCACATGTGCAGCACTCTAGGCATAGTTTATGATCAATAACACTATAAAAGGTATCTCTATACTTTAACCATTTACTGACATCCTAACGTATTAAAACGTCATGTTTACCGCTATTAACAGCAACATGACGTTTTAATATGTCACGCGTTCCCGCCGCTGCTACCGCCGTGTGTGTGCCGCTACCACCACTGTTTCCGACGGGCTTCCGTGCTGGGTGATTGGGGAAGAAGACCGAACGGTCCTCTACCCAATCACAGTGCCTGGAGTGAATGGACGTGACCGCGAACAGCGGCTACGTCCATTCACGATAACAGGAAATGTAACAATTAAATAAAGTGAAGAAAAAAAACAAAAAAAAAGTGAACACTTCCTATAACAAGTGTTCACTAGCGCCATCTTGGCCAAAAAGTATATTACACCTACAAAATACATTCATTTTCAAGTACATACAGATCATTAATAAAATTACACTTCCAACCCTCACCCCCCTCAAAAAAAAAAAACACTTGTAAAAAAAAAAAAATTCAGCTTGAAAAATAAATAAATAGTTGCCTTAGGGACTCAGCTTTGTTAATCTATATTTTATGGGGGGAAATTAATTTTAATTTCTTACATAGGGGCTTGTAATTATGGGCAGAATAAAAAAAACCAGAACAGAAAAATAACACTTATATTTCAAAATAATATACTGTCGCCATACATTGTGATAGGGACATAATTGAAACGGTTTAATAATCGGGACAACTGGGCAAATAAAACGTGTTTGTTTTATCCACAGGAGAATGTTTAATTTTAAAACTATGATGGTTGAAAACTGAGAAATAATTTTTTTTTTCTGCTTTTCTCATTAAAACGCATTTAGAATAAAACAATTCTTAGCAAAATGTACTATCCACAGAAAGCCTAATTGGTGGCGAAAAAAACGAGGTATAGATCATTTTCTTGTGATAAGTAGTAATAAAGTTATTAGGGAATAAAAGGGAGGAGCACTGACAACTGAAAACCATTAGGATAAAAACCCTTGGGGGTGAACTGATTAACAGTTCTGCTGCTAATGACAAAGGATGATGAATGAGATGCAAATAATTTTGAGTTGATGCAACACTATGCAAATTCTGTATGCAACCAAACAAATCCTACTGAAATAAAATGTGATTGGTTTTTCAAGTTGCAAAAATTTGCATACAAAATTTGCAAAACCCTTCAACTTGAAATTATTTGCATCTCACTGACTATCCCCACTAATGACTTTTGGCCAGATCCCTCCGAAGTCTTGAGGGGTCTTGTACTTTGACAGATCACAGCTGTTTTATGCAGCAAAAGGGGAGAACCTATGTATATCAGGTAGGTGGTTTTCACATTAGGCTGATCAATATAAATGCATAATAAGAAATACAAATAAAATATCAGCTGTCTGTTTTCTAAATGTGAGAAAAATGGTGTGGTTGTGGGACTGGCTGTAAAAGGGATGACCTCCAGGCTTATTTCAACAAGTACTTGTTACTTATCTTTAGAGATGTTCAATAACATTCAAATAAATCTGACTTGCCCGCAAATTTCATGCAAATTATATGCAGGTAGGAACTGAGCCAATCAGAATCATTTCCTGTTGATTTCGATTTGGCCCTCTTTCAAGCTGCATACAAGCCAGCATGATATGCAACTCACTGACCATCTCTATGAATCCTTACCATCATCCTTTATGAAGTGCAGTATAAAGAAAAACATGATACAAGTCACTGTCTAAACAGTCAGTATGAGAATAAATACAACACAGTCTTGTTTCTTCAAAATATTAATATGAAGAAAATGTTTAAAAAGTTGTACACTACAGTACAGAACAGGTTTGTATTCTGGCTACAACCAACCATGAAGAGGTGTTTGCCACAAAAATTACAATGCAGGTGTTATAACAAATGCATTCTACTGGATAATTTACATATCGTACAAGGGAAAGTTCATCCATTATGTTGTAAGTCCAGTCCAGGCTATAAAAGTGTGCACTAGTAAAACTCCAAAGACCAAGTCTGCGAGCTGAGAGCGAGTGCAATTATTTCATGAGCCGTTTCCTCTTTTTCAGAAGGGCATCTCGTAGTGCAATCTGCAAAACAATAAATGTGATAAGTTCCGAGCTGTCTGGACAACATTCCCCATAGAAGGCCTCTCAGCATCATGAAGGCCATCACATCAAGTAATGGTCACAGAGGAAAACCTCATAAAATGCCAGACAATCTTAATGCCTACTGCAGACATAATAATGCGTTTGCTGTATTCCTACCCCATCCAAGGTGACAGCTCTATTTCCTCAGCTTACCCACCATCATATATTTATCACTAGAGACAAACGTTTGTGATCTTTTAGCAGACAGAAGGCCCTGAAATCTCCAGTGGGAAGCATGTCTGAACACGTTGCTATGTATGGGGCTGCATAGTAACAGATCAGAGAGCTTATACTGATCCATGTATGAGGAGTGACCCCTATAAAAAAAAAAATGAATAAAGCCCATGGTGGACTAGATTACATCATCCTGAGTGTCCAAATGCTGCTCGATGTCTTCCAAAGTGCCTGTGCAAAGCTAAAGGAAGCACTCATCGGTGAGCACATATGCAGTTCAAATCTAACGCATGCACAGTGCAGAATCCATCAGTGCCACTCAGGAGAACTTCCTGGAGGCTGGGGCGTGAAGAGGACCAAGCCAAGACAACGAGCAGCATTGGGCTTCTCTGGAAAAAGTAATCTAGCTCTCCTTGGCCTAATTCAATAGTTTCCTTCCCTAGTTAGGGGTACTTTAATGCTACAGGAAAAGTGAATGCAAAAGTGAAAGTGTACAGCTGATATGTTTGCAGTAATGCAATTTTAAGATTGACGGTTTAACAGTCTGGCCCTTCCATTCTCATCTGTAATACATTCCAGAATACAGGCACTGCTGGAATATAAAACTGCTGGTGGACAAAATGACAGTTACCTGTTTATCTCTGAACGAGCGTTTATTCTTGGAGCGAATGTTCTGGCTGTATCTCATCATCATGAAGTTCTTATTCTTCTTTTTCTCCTTGTTGGTGGAGCTGGCATGGGGATTCATCTTTGTCCTCTTTCTCACAAATTCTTTTCTATCCGTCCTCCCAGCCTAATAAAGTGAACAAAAAATGCCCACAAAAGAGAGAAGTTGGAGTATTTGCCATTTTAGACAATGCTGGTGAATATACAAAAATGTTAATGGGTTGAGAGAAGGGTATGCAATTGGTGGTGGTTGTGGTGGTGGTGGGGGGAGCATGACAGAATGAGAGACACGCAGTGGGTAAGTATAACCCTGCCATTAGATTTGGTGTCCAGGAGGAAAGCACTACACAGATACTCGGCTTTACATCCGTTTAGTCTGGTTTTGGCACTTATCGACTGCCTACTCCAATCAGATACCCCTATTAGTAAATAGCAAGGTTAACCAGGCCTGGATTTACCCCACAGGAGCCTATAGGCACAGATGTCCTTGCACCTTTACTTCGCCCTCCATAAACCTACAAACCCTCGCCAAACCACACCCCAAGTGTGCTGGCTGGCCTAGCTGTCCCTTCTCCCTTACTTCCCTTGCCTGGTGTAGGTTGCTACATGTGCCCTTAGTATTAGGTAGCCAGATTGACCCTCAATATTAAGTAGGTACAGGTGCCCCTAAGTTTTAGCTAGCTAGAGGAACCTCAGTATTAAGTAGCTAGAGGTGCCCCTCACTGAAGGGAGATCTTGTCAGTGGAATGCTGAGAGCAGGGTGAATAACCTCTCATATACACTCTCATAAGGACTCTGCATAGATAAGGAGGGAGGGAGGCGCTCGGGGAGGGGAGTGAGCCGCATTTTCACTATCAGACGCCTGTAGGCATGCGCCTACAGTGCCTTATGGTAAATCACGCCCTGAGGTTAACCCTTTCTTATGACTAACATTAAGCCACAGTATTAACCACTTAAGGACCGCCCCCAGCCGATGGGCGGCGGCAAAGTCCGGGCCTAAACGACCACAATACGCCCATCGGCAGGGGCGGCTGCGGGCGTGGTTATGCGGCGATCGCGTTATTCGTGACGCGATCAGCCGCCGGCGACTGGCTCCACCCCCCTCGCGCTGTAACCCACCGGCCATTCGGAAGCGCCGGCGGGTTACTAGCACCCGGATCGCCGCATGTACTTTGTATAATAGGCTTGGTAATGTATACAAAGCCTATTATACTGGCTGCCTCCTGCCCTGGTGGTCCCAGTGTCCGAGGGACCACCGGGGCAGGCTGCAGCCACCCTAGTCTGCACCAAGCACACTGATCCTGCCCCCCCCTCCCTCTGATCGCCCACAGCACCCCTCAGACCTCCCCCTGCCCACCCCCCAGACCCGTTTGCACCCAATCACCCCCCTAATCACCCATCAATCACTCCCTGTCACTTTCTGTCAATGCTATTTTTTTTAACCCTAAACTGCCCCCTGCTCCCTCCTGATCACCCCTCAGATTCTCCCCAGACCCCCCCCCCCCCTGTGTACTGTATGCATCTATCCCCCTGATCACCTGTCAATCACCCATCAATCTCCCCCTGTCACTGCCACCCATCAATCAGCCCCTAACCTGCCCCTTGCGGGCAATCTGATCACCCACCCACACCAATAGATCGCCCGCAGATCTGACATCAGATCGCCTCCCAAGTGCAGTGTTTACATCTGTTCTCTACTCTAAACACCCACTATTTACCCATCAATCACCCATCAATTACCCCCTATCACTGTTACCCATCAGATCCTAATCTGCCCCTACACGCTCAGATTGCCCTCAGACCCCCCCCCCCCCCCCCTTTATCAATTCGCCAGTGCAATATTTACATCTGTTCCTCCCTGTAATAACCCACTGATCACCTGTCAATCACCCCCTGTCACTGCCACCCATCAATCACTCCCTGTCACTGCCACCCATCAATCAGCCCCTAACCTGCCCCTTGCGGGCAATCTGATCACCCACCCACACCAATAGATCGCCTGCAGATCTGACATCAGATCGCCTCCCAAGTACAGTGTTTACATCTGTTCTCTCCTCTAAACACCCACTAATTACCCATCAATCACCCCCTATCACCACCTGTCACTGTTACCCATCAGAATAGACCATAATCTGCCCCTTGCGGGCACCCAATCACCCGCCCCACACGCTCAGATTGCCCTCAGACCCCCCCTTATTAATTCGCCAGTGCAATATAATCTGTTCTTCCCTGTAATAACCCACTGATCACCTGTTAATCACCTATCAATCACCCATCAATCACTCCCTGTCATTGCCACCCATCAATCACCCCCTGTCACTGCCAACCATCAATCAGCCCCTAACCTGCCCCTTGCGGGCAATCTGATCACCCACCCACACCATTAGATTGCCCCAGACCTACCCTCAGATCACCTCCAAAGTGCATTGTTTACATCTGTTCTGCCATCTAATCAACCACTGATCACCCATCAATCAGCCCCTGTCACTGATACCCATCAGATTGGACCCTAATCTGCCCCTAGGGCACCCAATCACCCGCCCACACCCTCAGAACGCCCTTAGACCCCCTGATCACCTCGCCAGTGCATTGCTTGCATCTATTTCCCCCCCCTCTAATCACACCTTGAGACACCCAATCAATCACCTCCTGTCACCACCTGTCACCCCCTAGCACACCTACCCATCAGATCAGGCCCTAATTTGCCCCGTGTGGGCTCTTGATCACTCGGCCAAACCCTCAGACCCCCTTCCGATCACCTCCCCAGTGCATTGATTGTATCTATTTTCCCCTCTAACCACCCCCTGAGACACCCATCAATCACCTCCTGTCACCCCCCCCTAGCACTCCTATCCATCAGATCAGGCCCAATACAACCTGTCATCTAAGAGGCCACCCTGCTTATGACCGGTTTCACAAAATTCGCCCTCTCATAGACCACCTGTCATCAAAATTTGCAGATGCTTATACCCCTGAACAGTCATTTTGAGAAATTTGGTTTCCCGACTACTCACGGTTTTGGGCCCGTAAAATGCCAGGGCAGCATAGGAACCCCACAAGTGACCCCATTTTAGAAAAAAGACACCCCAAGGTATTCTGTTAGGTGTATGACGAGTTCATAGAAGATTTTATTTTTTGTCAACAGTTTGTGAAAAAAACAATAAAACTCAATTTCCGCTAAGTGTCATTTTTCACTAACTTGTGACAAAAAATAAAATCTTCTATGAACTCACCATACACCTAACGGAATACCTTGGGGTGTCTTCTTTCTAAAATGGGGTCACTTGTGGGGTTCCTATATTGCCCTGGCATTTTAGGGGCCCTAAACCGCGAGGAGTAGTCTAGAAAACAAATGCCTCAAAATGACCTGTGAATAGGACGTTGGGCCCCTTAGTGCACCTAGGCTGCAAAAAAGTGTCACACATGTGGTATCGCCGTACTCAGGAGAAGTAGTATAGTGTGTTTTGTGGTGTATTTTTACACATACCCATGCTGGGTGGGAGAAATCTCTCTGTAAATGGACAATTGTGTTTAAAAAAAATCAAAAATGTGTAATTTACAGAGATATTTCTCCCACCCAGCATGGTTATATGTAAAAATACACCACAAAAGTCATTATACTACTTCTCCTGAGTACGGCGATACCACATGTGTGACACTTTTTTGCACCCTAACTGCGCTAAGGGGCCCAAAGTCCAATGAGTACCTTTAGGATTTCAAAGGTCATTTTGCGGCATTTGGTTTCCAGACTACTCCTCACGGATTAGGGCCCCTGAAATGCCAGGGCAGTATAGGAACCCCACAAGTGACCCCATTTTAGAAAGAAGACACCCCAAGGCACCCCAGTTTTAATGCCTCCCAGATGCTCCATTCACTTTGCCTGAGGAAGCAGGTATCGCATCGCAGTGAAGTTATTGTTGTACCTTCTTTCTTAATGAATGAAGATCTAGCTTGAATACCAACGTTGAGAGTCCGACTACCCAAGTCACATTCATTATTAACCTTCCTGACACTGAATACTAACTTGCCTGAAAACCAAGAACAACAAATCCTCTATCATGTACATTAATACACCATATGCAAACATGAACTACATCAGGCCCTTCTTGTAAGATTCTAAGATTAATTGTGTCCTAGGTGTGGTAGCAACAAGATCGGGAGCATACCTACAGGCTACAACATTTAGTCCTAAATTATTTTTTTCTAAAGCATTGTAATCAACCTATCAGGTGGTGGCAAAACCATTTGCTAAACTAAAATCCAACGCAGGACAGCCTCCTAAATATTCACCTTTACAAGCAAGTATTACATCTGAACTAGGCAATATTAGTTGGTTACTGAACTACCACTGCATCTAATGTAAGCTATACATAAAAAGGACATAGTTCCATCTTACATAAAGCTCAGCAGCCCCTGATGCCTAATTTGTCCTATCATTGTTTCCTTTAGACTGTAAGCTACTGTATCTTGCTATTACTGACCATTTATATGTACTTAGCACAATATGTTCTTAGGAAGGACCATTGCTGACGCTGTAATGCTTCTTTGGACACAATGAGAAGGCAGGATTGGCTGAAAAAGACCCTGATGCTGGGAAAGATAAGAGGGCAAAAGGAGGACAGCAGCGCATGGCTAGATAGTATCAGGGAAGCTGCAAACATTAGCTTGCACAAGCTTCGAGAGGTAGTAGAGGATAGAGGGGCCTGGGGTGCTGTGGTCTGTGGTATCGCAAAGAGGTGGACATGACTGAAAAGCGCCTGAACAATAAAAACACAATGGGCTCTATTCTCAAAGAGCCAAATTTTCCGCAAAATTTTACCGCTATATTCCCGCCAGCGCTAAACTCCGCATTTTTCCCACATTCACTAATATTTTCCGCATGTTTACCGCATGCGGGAAAAAAGATGCGGAAACAGCCATTATTTATGTGGGAATGATGCGGTAAAAAGGTCGCATGAAAAAGTGTTTAAAAAAAAAAGTTAAAGTCCAGCAAGCACAGCCCTTAAGCCTCCACACTTCATTAAAGTCAATGGGATGCGAAATATATCACCTACTACTTGTAGGTGATAAAAAAAATCGGTAATTAACGACGAAATGATGCGCCTGAACATTTTTGAGAATTGATCTTATTGCGGAAAATACCGACTTTTGCGGAAATTTTTCCGCATGAATCCCGCACTTTTACCACACTTTTTCCGCACGCGGAAAAAACATGCGGAACATTTTGAGAATTCCACCTCGACGGTATTTTGGGTGCAAACTTCCCGCATGTACTTTACCGCATGCGGGAAGTCTTTGAGAATAGAGCCCATTATGTGCTACACAACTTTGTCTTGATCCATGCTGCCCTCGCTTGTCATTATGTAGAACTTTAAAAAAATAATATTTATGAGTACAGCCCCACAGAAGATGCAGGCGCTACCTGTATATAAAGTAATAATAAAAACAGCAATACACTTACCATAACAGTGGCAAGCCGGGTCTCTTTGTCAGACTTTGGCTTTTTGTGCAGATGTTCTATGTCTCGGAGTGAAAGCAATTCCCCTCTACAATCAAAAAACACACACAATAAAAAAAAGTGATAAATCTTCAAACATAGGAGCTAAAATGGTTGCTCAATATACGAAAACAGCATAATACCGATTATATATATATGGTAAGCTATGCCTAAGCACATACCGTATTTTTCGGACTATAAGACGCACTTTTTCTACTCCAAAAGTGGGAGGGAAAACTCAGTGCGTCTTATAGTCCGAATGTGAGCCAAGGTGTCCCCACATAAGCAGTTGCAGGATGCTGAGGAAGCTCTCACCAATACCGCTGCGGGCTCCAAGTCCTGCATCCTGCCTTCAGTGCGGGGTCCTCTCTGGTCCTGGCTCCCCCAGCTCTCCCACTCCCTTTTCCTCCACAAGCAGGTGCAGGACACCCGCAGGCGCCCGCATCCTTGCTGCCGCAGGCTCCAAGTCCTGCATCCCGCCTCCAACCCGTGTCCTCTTTGGTCCTGGCTGCCGGTACACTTCTCCCCGACAAGCAGGGGCAGGACTCAGCGGACGCCCCCGCATCGATGCTGCCGTTGGCTCCAAGTGCTGCATCCTGCCTCCAGCGCGTGTCCTCTTCGGTCCTGGCTCCCCGGCTCACTTCACCCCGACGAGCAGGTGCAGGACTCAGCGGACGCCAGCATTGATGCTGCCGCGGGCTCCAAGTCCTGCATCCTGCCTCCAGTGCGTGTCCTCCGGTTCTGGCTGCAGTTCTGATGAGCGGCACGCCCCCGGAATCCAACCCTCGATGTGCACGATTTGCAGCCGCTCCAGTAGCCGCTTCATCTCACTGCCAGAGACCCGGGCCGATGTTACTGGCTGCAGTGCTGATGAGCGGCACACCCCGGGAATCCTGCGCTCGCTGCCCGAGAAGTTTGCAGTCTCTCGAACAGCCGCTCCACCACCTGACACTACTCCGAGACCCGGGCCGATGTTCCTGGCCTGCAGGGCTGATGAGCGGCATGCCCCCAGAATCCGGCGCTCGATGCGCAGCCTCTCCAGCAGCCGCTCCACCACCTCTGACGCTACTTCGCCGGAGACCCGGCCGATGTTCGTGGCCTGCCGGACTGATGAGCGTCGCACCCCCTGGCCTGCCGGACTGATGAGCGTCGCACCCCCTGGCCTGCCGGATGGATGAGCGTCGCACCCCCGGAATCCTGCACTCGCTGGTGAACCTTGGTGCCGCTTGAAGCCGCTTAGCTGGAGACCTGGACCGTTGCTTCTGCTGGGCTGCCCACATACTCCCGGAGGGCTGATGAGCGGCACTAATGCTCCCATCTGTGATCAGGATGCACACCACATGGGACCTCCAGCTCCTGGCTCCTCAACCGCTGCTAATGAGAGACCCTGCCACTGCAGAGGACCTGGAGACTCCATGGATCCAGACCCACAGCAGCTCTGTGACCCTGTGTCCCTGGAAGCACACCTTTGCAAGTATTAGAAATGTTGAAGGAATAATCTATGTATATTTAGTGTAGGTTGTGGAGACTATGTAGCTTAGTGTAGGTGGTGGGATCTGTGTAGTTCAGTGTAGGTTGGGGGGACTATGTAGCTTAGTGTAGGTTGTAGGGACTATGTAGCTTAGTGATGGTTGTAGGGTCTGTGTAGCTTAGTGTAGGTTGTGGGGACAGTGTAGCTTAGTGTAGGTTGTGGGATCTGTGTAGTTCAGTGTAGGTTGGGGGGACTATGTAGCTTAGTGATGGTTGTGGGGACAGTGTAGCTTAGTGTAGGTTGTGGGATCTGTGTAGTTCAGTGTAGGTTGGGGGGACTATGTAGCTTAGTGATGGTTGTGGGGACAGTGTAGCTTAGTGTAGGTTGTGGGATCTGTGTAGTTCAGTGTAGGTTGGGGGACTATGTAGCTTAGTGATGGTTGTGGGGACAGTGTAGCTTAGTGTAGGTAATGGAGGCAGTAGGGGTTAGTTTAGCTGGTAGTGTAGTTTAGAGACAATCTGGGGGAGGAAGGGGAAATGACCATAAGATGCCCCTGATCTATAGTTGCACCAGGTTTCATATATTTTTTTTTTTCCATGGTTTTTGTCCTCTGAAACTAGGTGCGGCTTATAGTCCGGAGCGTCTTATAGTCCGAAAAATACGGTATATTGTTAAACTGGCAGGTTTTATGTGCTTACTAGCTTAAAGAAGAAAGTGCTGTATTTACCTGTTTGAATGCTGTTCTGCTATCAGTGTGTTTTTCTGGTAGTACCTTTTTTGCTGTAAAGAATCTTTTACAGCAAAGAAGAGAAGCTGAGTTTTATACCTCTTTTAAGGAATATCCAAATTGATAGGCATAAGGAGAATACTTACCTAGGTGACAAACTGATCTTTTGGCTGGATTAGTGTGAGACACACATGATGTGGGCAGCCAGGGTGAGACAGACTTCTTATCCACATACTCACTTCGGATGACTCAGAATATATTAAAATTTAAGATCAAAATCACAGCCACAAAAACTATTTTAAAGAGACGCTGAGCGCTAAATAAAAACAAAATTTGGACGTACCTGGGGCTTCCTTCTGCCCGCCGCTCCCCCCCCCCCCCCTGTAGCCTGTGAGGTCTTCCGGCATCCTCTTTTTCCTCTCCTGGACCTGCTGGCGGCTTCGGTTATCGGTGACTTGCGCGCACCTGTTGTGTCATCACGCCGGCTGCCATAAGCCTCCAGAGCATGCGCATGTCTCTAAAGACTGAACCGTGCATGCACAGGAGGCTTACAGCGGACCGGGTGATGAGGTGACAAAAAAGCCAACTAATATAATAAGGGGGGGAGGGGGGGGGGGAATTGGGGTCTCTAGACCAGACCAGCAGCTAGAAACCCACGGGAACCCACCGAGCAGCCAGTTTATGTTTTTTGGGAATGGAGATCAGTAAGTATACGTCTTGGCTGGAAAGTAATTCAGATTTCTTTCTGCTTTGTTTAGTAATCTGGAATGTATTTCATAGCATACTGCAGAGTTTACAGACCTGTTCTCCTCCTCATCACTGTCTATTTCAACGTGTTTCCTCTTGTCTGATTTCCCAGGAGCAGCACTCATCTCTTTGGATAACTGTGCAATGCGGATCTTCTTGAACTCTTCCTGAGTTAGGAGCCTGCTGGCGCTGACAGCCGCAGCCTTGGCCTTCCGCTCCTCTGCTGGCATTGCCTGGAGCTTCTCAGCCTAAAATATAGTAGTAAAAAGGGTTTGAAGTTCTTCCATACCAAACTGTGACTAATTTGTAGGTCAATGGATATGCAACAACAAGACCAACATAGTAGACACACCATAAAAAATAATAAAAACGTATGCGTGTGTTTGTGTGTGGTCTCATAGGAACATGATGAATAGTTAGTAAACACTCACCACTTCTTTCTGCTCTTCATCAGAGGAGTGATTAACATCGATCCACTCTCCATCTTCATCGTCATCACTGAGACTTGCACTTTCCCAACCATCTGACAAGACATGCAAAAAACATGCAGGGCCGTTATGAAAGACCTATTAACCCCCAAATGTTATTTGGACTTACAATGCTATGTAAAAAAGGTTAAACCCGAGTAGAACTTGGGATAAAGAGTATGAATTAAAGGGAACCTAAACTGAAAGCAAAAAAACAAAAAAGTTTTACTTACCTGGGGCTTCTACCAACCCCCTGCAGCCATCCTGAGCCCGTGCAGTTATGGAACGATCCTCCGGTCCCCTGCAGCGGCTGTTTCATTTTCAGTGAAACCTGGCCGCTCCCATCAGCAGAAGCATCCTGAGCATGATAGAATACGCATGCGGCCAGGTGGTCAGTGGCCATCCCATTAGCTGAGTCGATGAAAACGAAACTCAGCCGCTGCAGGTGACGGAAGGGTTGTTCTATGATGGCACGGGCACAGGGTGGCTGCAGGGGGCTGGTAGAAGACCCAGGTAAGTAAAAGTTTTTTTTTTGCTTTCAGTTTAGGTTCCCTTTAAAGGTGAAAGTTGTATTACAAGCAAAGGCAGTGCTCTGTTGCCATCAAGTGGTTTAAATACTATTATTATTATTTAGTATTTATATAGCGCCGACATATTACGCAGCGCTGTACAGTATATATATATATATATATATATATATATATATATATATATATATATATATATATATATATATATATATATATATATATCTTGTCACTAACTGTCCCTCAAAGGAGCTCACAATCTAATCCCTACCATTGCCATATGTCTATATTATGTAGTGTAAGTACTGTAGTCTAGGGCCAATTTTTAGAGGGAGCCAATTAACTTACCTGTATGTTTTTTGGAGTGTGGGAGGAAACCGGAGTGCCCGGAGGAAACCCACGCAGACACGGAGAGAACATACAAACTCTTTGCAGATAGTGCCCTGGCTGGAATTCGAACCAGGGACCCAGCGCTGCAAGGCGAGAGAGCTAACCACTACGCCACCGTGCTGCCCAATACAATTTAAATACAATTAAACAGCCTTCAGCTTTGTACTGTGGCTGATGTAACAACCCACCCCAAATTCACATCATGTACATTAAAATTTTCAATATACTTTAAATAATTAATTTACCATAATAAATTGTAAATAAATGCTGCTTTTTTATGTACTTAATTCTATTTCATTTATAACTTAATTCATTAATAAGCTTGTTTGAAAAATTAAGCTACATAGGTTGAAATCTTCACTTACCATCCTCCTCCTCATCTTCTTTTGGTTTATTTTCTACCTCTAGCACCTCAGCCCCAGGTATGTAATCTTTTGCAACAAGTTCTCCATATGCATGGATTTTTGCCTCAGTAGATGCCTCAGTTGGTTTGCCCTGTAAAAGGTGTGTAAAACTTTACTGATGGACAATATAGAATACAGTGATTATTTATAGGTAATCTCCGGAAGTGTCAAGACATAACAGAAGAAGCAAATTACCTGAGGTAACCTAAGATGGGGCCACAGCAATAAAATATACATATCTGGGGCATCCTCCAGCCCGATTGCTGCCCCGCTGTCCTCTTCTGACTCCCCATTTGATTGAAATTGGCCCCGGAAAGTCCTCCGGTCAAGGGCCAACTGCGCCTGCCACCGACTGGAGGATTTTTCGAGGCCAGCTGCGGGTGAACGGGCATTCATAAGAGGACAGCATAGGAGCAATCAGGTCGGAGGGGCTGGAGGAAGCCCCAGGTATGTATATTTTATTGCTGTGACCCCATCTGAGGTACACTTTAACTACATAGCGTGACAGCGGAGGCAGCCCCAGGACCACCTAACGTCAATTGGCGTTAAGTCCTGGGGCCGGCTACTGCATGAGATCGCGCGCAGGCTGCGTGTGCATCTCCTGTTGGTAGGCGGAGATGCTTCAGCCTCCAAGCGGCAAAACAGGCGGGAGACTGTTAGACGGTGAAACCGCCGTCTTTTCACTAAGTACAGCGCAGCGAACTGCAGCATCGCTGTACTGAGGACAGCTGTGTGACACGGCTGTCCCCCTGGGGCACAAGAGAGCGATCAGCTCTCATAGCCGGGGGGGGGGGGCTCTGTTGGTGGGGAGAAAAACAGAGATGGGGGGGGGGGGGGGGGGCGGGGTTGGGGGGGGGAATCACCTGTGTGCTGTGTTGTGCGGCCCTGCAACAAGCCCTTAATGCTGCAGTGGCCAATTTAGTGAAAATAAGCCTGGTCTTTAGAGGGGTTTAACACTGTGGTCCTCAAGTGGTTAAAAGGAACTAAAGGTCATGCTTCACATCCCTTTGATTTTAGATGCCCTTTAGGGTTTTACACCTACTGTGCTGCATTGTGAAACTCTCCTACCGGAGTTTGTTGCAGTGGTTATTACAGTCAATGAGACATGACATTGACTGTGATGCGATTGATGTACTCCGGGTAGCACACTGCAGTGCGTTACTGTGCAACTTCTGCGATATTGCAAGAAGTGCACTGAAAGTGGCACCTTTTTTATTTATTTTTTTGAGTTGCACTGCGGCTATAAAGTGTGGTATGACTTGTCGGCTCTGGTTTAGTTGTTCCAAAATCGCACTGCCCCACACTGCACCTAGTGTAAAAGGACCCTTAAAAGATGACTATTGATAAATAAGTACTGTATGTTAGGGCAGTGTTTCTCAACATTTTATAGGTGTGTACCCCTTTTAAAACACTGTACTCATCGAGTACCCCCTAGCATAGTAAACATGATTACAAGTACCCCTTGACAAATATATATTTAATCGTAGTACATGATAATTGGTTCTAAACAATGTGCAAGCATTTATTATTGCTTTTAATTAGTTAAAATACTAATTTGATGTTGTTTAAATAAGAATTATAATTTTCTAAATCTCTAAATTTGTTATTCTTGGTTAAGTATATCAAGCCCGAGTACCCCCTGGACCCATCAGAAGTACCCCCTGGGGTAAACGTACCGCATGTTGAGAACCTAGGTGTTAGGGCACACATTCCACAAGTACTAGGGGCAATATCTTACTTCACAGAGCTCTGCCTCTCTGCTGTAAAATCATCCCGACAGTTCCAGATACAAAAATTGACAGCTGTGACAGGACGATTTTCCTGCACAGGGGGGTTGCTATCAACTCCTCACTGTATAGTCTTGTTGAGAACGACATCCGTCAGGCACGCTCCCTTTCTATGTGTTTTGTTTCGAATGGCTTTTAACCGCCTAACCTACACTGTATAGAGCAATTTGGTTTAAACTAAATGCTTTTATTTTACTAGTTATCAAAACAAAAACACAAAGAATATTTTTTTCCTGTGTATATAGTGTGAGTGATTGCTCTCAGCCAAAACCGATGTTTGTAAAAAAAACCAAACAAACAAACAAAAACAAACAACTGCATGAGAAGTTCTGTTTTTTTTTTTTTGCCAAAACAAAAACCCCACTTGTGTTACATCACAACTTACCCTGAATTTCTTCTGCAACATACTGGGGTTTAATGAGCGGAAGAGTTGTATGAGACTCCTGGCTGACATGCAGACATCTGAAAGGGCAAAAATAAAGACAGTGAGCATTATTTACAATGCAATTCAATTTCCAGCTTGCAGTATTGGAAAAGGGTTTAATAAGGTATGATAATCCTACAAAAAATTCATATGCTATTTCTTATTGAGTACAATGTTCAGCTACGAGCGAGCAGAAACCAGGCAAAAGGGGAAAAACCTCATCTCCCAGCTAATTGTCCTAACTCCCATTACATTGTCATAGCTATAACTTTTTTTTATTAAAATCAAAAGGTAAATATTGAAACTAGTCCACAACTGCCATGTTACCACATGGCCAGAGTGAATATGAACTCAAACGCTGTACACTTTGAATCAGCACTGAGACATACAAAAGATCAACTGGTCACAGCTTATGATATTTTCTCATCATATTAAATTCAATCATTTAAAAGACGCCTCACTTTTGTCCTTGTGGGTTTTGTACTGTGCTAGATCCTGTAGGAGGTCTTCTGTCATTGCCAGAGGGCAACGAGCGGTCAGCTCCTTGATGGCATTTAATCTGCAGCGACACAATCAGGGTAAGATTAAGCATTACACTCAAAGTACACAATATATTTTTGATACTACAACTAGCAAGTTTATTATCTATTCGAAAAAGGCAGAGGACTATCATTTGGCGCAATTAAATCCATTAAGATAATGCTTATCAAACCTCCCCCCATCTCACATTATCAGGCCCCTTTTCCATTACATAATGCAGGTACCCATGCGTGTATACAGCACCACGTAGCCCCTATGCTGCTCTCCGATGCAGTGCTGATCCCATTCAGCGTCAGTAAAGGGGACAGCTCTATGCTTAAGATAAAAATATGCCAGAAACCAATGTGAAACTAACATAAACCACAGAGTCAGGATTCAAATCAAATACTTACCCAACAGTCATCACCTCTCCAGAGTTCCTGTCCGTAACAAAGTTATTGGCAATAGTCATCAATACCGACTGAGAAATCTGCAAATGCAAAGATATCAATGCGTTAGACTGTAAATCATATTTAAACTACTGAACAATCATAAAAGTGACAGCGGATAGAATGTAATTTGTTACCGCAGCAGTAGCATATGCTATTCTATGCTATTCTATGTATACTGCATACTTATTTGCACATAAACCAGTAATATAGACAAGCATTTATATATTTTAAGTCTTTATACAATCAGAATTCTAGATACATGAAAAAAAAAGGCTGATACGTAGCAGCATAGTAAAATTGGCCACTAATGATACAATTTGCCTAACGATCAATTCTTCGCATGAATGATCAGAAATGATCATTTGGAACCACTAATGGACAAAACTCTCCTAATCAATTTGATTAGATTGACTGATTGATAGGTAAATCAGGTCAATTTCATTAATCTGATTGGATTGGTTAGGAGATTTTTTTCATTGGTGGTCACAAACGATCATTTCCAATCGTTCATATGTAGAATGTAAACAATTGTTCAGCAAACTGTACCATTAGTGCCCACCTTAAGATTTGCAAAATAAAATATTATTCCAGGGTCAGTTTGGAAAGAATATTTGCTTACCTCTGGAGGAACTAAATGGTGAGTAGCTTGTGCAGCAAACAGCAAAATCTTGGTCACCTCTGTATGATGAAGAAAATAAGTAATTGTATTGCTGTTCCAAAACATTTAGAAGACATGTTACAGTGATGAAGAGTCATGTTACTGACTGCCCCTTAGAGAATTTCACAGCACTCCCTAGTCATAGACTTATGCTGGATACACACGTTGCGTTTTGCCGCGCCATTCGCGGGATCGATGCCATCGATTCGATTATTTCCAACATGTTTGATCGTGTTTCGATGGATACAGCCGTCGATTTTGCATACTTAATATGCAAAATCGACGGCTGTATCCATCGAAACACGATCGAACATGTTGGAAATAATCGAATCGATGGAATCGATACCGCGAATCACGCGGCAAAACGCAACGTGTGTATCCAGCATAATGTCTCTACCATAGTCTAATGTATCTACTGTATCATTGTCTATTGCTAATACTAGGGAGAAGGAATTCACTTATCAGTAAGTTTTTGTGATGTGTGTGAAAACCTGGGTGACTTAACAAAACCCACCCAAACAAGGAGAGAACATAAAATCTCCATGCTGAAAGTGTCCTGGCTGAGACTGGAACCTGAGACTCCAGTGCTGATGGTGAGTGCCATGCACTACAGAGCCATACAGACGTCTTAGAAACAAAGAGTGCATTACTGTCAATAGCAATCAATGGGGCTAAACTAGTTTTGGGCATTTGGCGATAAATTTAAAAGAAAAAAAATGTATATTAACCACCTTAGCGGTATGGACGAGCTCAGCTCGTCCATTACCGCCAGAGGGTGCCGCTCAGGCCCTGCTGGGCCGATTTTGATGAAATAAAGAGCAGCACACGCAGCCGGCACTTTGCCAGCCGCGTGTGCTGCCCGATCGCCGCCGCTCTGCGGCGATCCGCCGCGAGCAGCGGCGAAAGAGGGTCCCCCCAGCCGTCTGAGCCCTGCGCAGCCGGAACAAATAGTTCCGGCCAGCGCTAAGGGCTGGATCGGAGGCGGCTGACGTCAGCTGACGTCCATGACGTCACTCCGCTCGTCGCCATGGCGACGAAGTAAGCAAAACACGGAAGGCTGCTCATTGCGGCCTTCCGTGTTACTTTTGGCCGCCGGAGGCGATCAGAAGAACGCCTCCGGAGCGCCATCTAGTGGGCTTTCATGCAGCCAACTTTCAGTTGGCTGCATGAAATAGTTTTTTTTTATTTAAAAAAAACCCTCATGCAGCCGCCCTGGCGATCTTAATAGAACGCCAGGGTGGTTAAAAAAATAATTTGTAACTAGGACAATATTCATATCACTTCACTAATAGTAGGGATTTAAAGAGAACCCGAGGTGGGATTTAATTATGTTAGTGGGGCACAGAGGCTGGTTGTGCACACTAACACCAGCCTCTGTTGCCCCATGGTGTGCCTCCAAGACCCCCCTGCGCGCCGCTATACCCCCCGCAGTGCTAGCGACACGCAGCGTGTCGCCAGCACAATGTTTACCTATGCCTGTCTGTTAGCGCCGCTCCCCCGACTCCTCCGTATCGGCGCTAACCGCCCGCGTCACTTCCCTCCAATCAGCGGGAGGGAAGGGACGCGGGCGGGTAGCGCCGATACGGAGGAGTCGGGGGAGCGGCGCTAACATACAGGCATAGGTAAACACTGTGCTGGCGACACGCTGTGTGTTGCTAGCACTGCGGGGGGTATAGCGGCGCGCAGGGGGGTCCTGGAGGCACACCATGGGGCAACAGAGGCTGGTGTTAGTGTGCACAACCAGCCTCTGTGCCCCACTAGCATAATTAAATTCCACCTCGGGTTCTCTTTAATCCTTGCAACAGCATAAATCGCTCATATTTTAAATAAAATCACAGTAATTTCCTAGGCCTAAGAGGCACTAAGTAAAAACCATCATAAAAAAAAAAAAAAAAAGATTTACAATACCTCTTTGGTGTGGCTGCAGAAACCTCTGGATGAATGGATAGAAGTTAAAAAGAAATAGCTGTTTAAAGAAAGAAAAAGAAAGTGTTACATATAAAAACTTGGAAGAATAAGCAGGAGCCCCCCTGCCAATCTAAAGATCAAGATTTGCTGAACTAGTACATTCAGGGAGCGTAAACACAACAGTTACAAACGTGTCAGCATTCTAACATTCTAGTTCATCATCTCTGAGGCTTGTGATTTAACACGCACAACACGCAGTATCAATTATCAAACAGATAATAGGTAATATGCCGTTTTAACAGCGCGAATCCATGCCTCCTCCGGTGTCTTTTACAGCTGAATCTTTTACATGAATCGGTGTCACATGGAACCAGTGTACGCAGGGACACTTGAAAATTCCACCAGACAACAGAGGAGGCGAGGATTCGCACCACCATGACAGGTGAGCCTTCAACCCCCACCCTCTCTGCGATATCAAGCCTTGGCTGATTAGCTCTGCAATATTCTTCTGCCAGAGCATTCTGGGAGACAAGGTGTTTTTTCTATATAAATCAGAACACAAACCTTTCCTCAACAATGCACCTTGCTAGCACTAAAGATGTTGCCACCTGTGATACATTTCTAATTTAACCACTTGAGGACCACAGTGCTAAACCCCCCTAAAGAACAAGCCTTTTTTTTAGTAAAAAGGCCACTGCAGCTTGAAGGGCTCGCTGCGGGGCCGCACAACACAGCACACAAGTGATTCCCCCCCCCCCCCCCTTTCTCCCCACCAACAGAGCTTTCTGTTGGTGGGGTCTGTTCGCCCCCAGATGTTTATTTTTTGGTAAATATTTATTTTCTTACTTTTTTTAATAAAAAGGTGTATTTTCTTTTAATTTATCCCACCCTCCCCGGCTAGCCTATCACAGCGATCGGCTGTTATAGGCTTCAGCCTATCACTGCCAATCGCTCCTGTGTCCCACAGGGGGACAGCCGTATCACACGGCTGTCCCCAGTACAGTGCTGCTGCATATTGCAGCGCTGTACATGGTTTATAGACGGCGTCTAACGGTCTCCGAGTGGCGATCGCCACTCGGAGACTGTAGGTGGAGCTCTGCCTTCCAAGCGGAGATGTGCGCGCGATTTCCTGCAGTAGCCGGCCCCAGGACTTGACGCCAATTGGGGTTAGGTGGTCCTGGGGCTGCCGCTGCGATCACGCCCACTACCGTGACGCGGTCGTTCGGAAGTTAAATAAGAGTAAGGAAAAATATTACAATGGGCAAACACTGACTAAACATATTAGGCAATTTTATTCATTACGTTATTTTCACTACAGTTCCTCTTTAAGAAAGATAACACCATCTGGCAACAAACAGGCAAGTGGTTTAATTTCATCAATTTGAGTTTCAAAGTCCTAATACAGTTAATTGTAGGTATCGGTGCTGGTTCATTTTGTGTATACTGTGTATCATTATTTTATATAGTAGTGCTATGGAAAAGCTATCGCACACAAATAACAATATTAGCAGATACAGAGTACCCAGATAGCACATGCTGAGCCAGAGCCACTAGGAGAGTAGAAGGGGTTAGAAGAGACCGAAGGGGTTAGAAGAGACCGAAGGGGTTAGAAGAGACCGAAGGGGTTAGAAGAGACCGAAAAGCCCAATTACTATTATATATATATATATATAATAGTAATTGGGCTTTTCGGTCTCTTCTAACCCCTTCTACTCTCCTAGTGGCTCTGGCTCAGCATGTGCTATCTGGGTACTCTGTATCTGCTAATATTGTTATTTGTGTGCGAGATATATATATATATATATATATATATATATATATATATATATATATATATATATATATATATATATATATAAAAGATGGTAAGCTTTAAAGGGAACCTGAACTGAGAAGGATATGGAATTTTCCTTTTCAAATAATACCAGTTGCCTGACTCTCCTGCTGATCCTGTGTCTCTAATACTTTCAGCCACAGCCCCTCAACAAGCATGCAGATCAGGTGCTCTGACTGAAGTCAGACTGGATTAGCTGCATGCTTGTTTCAGAACACACACAATCGGGCAAGCACCATCTACCACATGAATGATTATCAGATGTAATGGTATATGAGTGTGCAGAGAGGAACTGTAGAAACTCACATGGGCAAATAAGAAACAGAAGTTCCCTATAGAAACCGCACCACTCAAAAATTATATATCAATGTAATCAAATCTTTATTCAACAAAAATAATAAAAACACTTAAAAACATTGGAAGGCAGCCATGCCAAAACAAACCATAAATGGATAATATATAATACAATAATGACATGATAACCATAGGGCTAATAATCCATATTAATTACTGACCACTCAAGCAATGTACACAAATATGAAATACATGTAGCCATCAACAGAACAATTGAATGTAGAAAAAAATCAGTAGCAGCAACACTATAAAAGTGTAAACCAAACAATATATATGTGCAATTAATCAGTGCAAAGGAGATCCCTTAGAAGGACAGGAATAGAAAAATGTGCAAACAGCACGAGAAAATAAAGTGCAGATAGTGCATAGTACAGCGTCAGGACACTGAAAGAAAGTGCTCGTGCTTACCAATATACAGGTCAGTAAAGGAAGAGGGGCATGGCGTCCACCTATTACCGATTCGCCGCTCTCTCGAATCTGGCGGCTTCCACTGGGCAAGTGCAAGTGTTTTTATTATTTTTGTTGAATAAAGATTTGACTACATTACATTGATACATATTTTTTGAGTGGTGCGGTTTCTATAGGGAACTTCTGTTTCTTATTTGCCCGCATGCTTGTTTCAGGTCTGCGATTCAGCCACTATTGCAGCCAAAGATCAGCAGGACTGCCAGGCAACTGGTATTGTTTAACCATTTCAGCCACCCGGACATGATCATCACGTCCAGGCCAGCTGCTCTGCTGCAGTGGCGCGCCCTCGTGCGCGATCGCGCCCGTGCTGTTCCCCGGTAGCCCTGAGATCAGTGAACGGGAACATGGTCTCTTATCAGAGGCCGCAGTCTTTCTGAAAAAAAAAGTTTTCCGTCCTCCTCACGCTTCCGGGAAGCGAGGAGGACATAAAAAGAAAAACCTCAATGTGGCCATCTTGCGACCAAATAGTAAAACTACATCTACATACATTTTTCAAGGCAATTTACACACATTATAACATTTAAAATTAACTGTTTATTTCCCAACACCAAAAAATTACCCAAATAAAAATGAATGGGAAAAAAAATTACAAAAAAAACCAAAACATAACAGACAGGGTAATCTGTCGAAGAAACCGTGAATGCCGTACAGTCTGTTGCCTCCCAGGTGCTCGGGTTCGGCATGTAGCGGAAAGAATTGACAGATTATTGGGTGGGGCTGGGGAAGACCCGGCTGTCATGGTACACACTGGCACCAATGACAAAGTTAGTGGGAGATGGAAGGTCCTCAAAAATGATTTTCAGGTACTTGGAGATAAACTTAAAGCAAGGACCTCCAAGGTGGTGTTCTCTGAAATACTGCCAGTGCCACGTGCTACATCTGAGAGACAGAGGGAGCTTAGGGAGTTAAATGAAATTGGTGTAGGAAGGAAGGGTCTGGGTTCCTGGAGAACAGGGCAGACTTTGCAGTCGGCTACAGGTTCTACAGCAGGGATGGGCTGCACCTTAATGGGGAGGGTGCAGCTGCATTGGGGGAGAAGATGGCTAAACGGTTGGAGGAGATTTTAAACTAGGATCTGGGGGGAGGCGGGAGGATAAAGTCTCAATATGTAGACAAGATGAGGTAAAAAGACAGTGGGAGCCTAACATTATGGGGGGTGGAGAGGGGGGTGGGGACAGTGTAAAGATTAAGGAGGTTGGTAAAACTTCAAGTAGCCCATTTCAGGTAAACAAAATTGGTAAATGTGGTGGTAAAAATATAAAGTGCATGGTAACCAATGCTCGGAGCCTTGCAAATAAAATAGACGAACTAGAGTTCATTCTGAATGACAAAGGCTATGACATTGTGGGAATAACCGAGACATGGATGGATGAAAGCCATGACTGGATAGCTAATTTAAAAGGATACAATGTGTTTAGGAGGGATAGAACAGGGAAAAAAGGTGGAGGGGTTTGTCTCTTTGTTAAGAATTCTTTTACAGCTGTCCTCAACGATGAGATGGAGGAAGATTGCGAAGATGTGGAGTCCGTTTGGGTAAATATTCATGGTGAAAATAAAAGTTGCCAATTGCTTATTGGGGTATGCTACAGACCACCTCATATTAATGAAGCTGCAGAACTGCGATTACTACAGCAAATTGAAAAAGCTGCAAGTAAAAATGAGGTCATAGTTATGGGCGACTTCAACTTTCCAGACATTGACTGGGGTATTGAGGCTACCCATTCTGGTAAAAGCAGCAGATTTCTGGCAGCACTACAGGACAATTACTTGACTCAAATGGTAACGGAACCAACTAGGGGAAATGCGTTACTGGATCTGATCATTTCTAATAGACCAGATAATGTATCAAATGTGCAGGTTCAAGAACATTTGGGAAATAGTGATCACAACATAACGTTTGATCTGGTGACTGATAGGCCACGGGGCAGCGGGACCACAAAAACTATGAATTTTAGAAAAGCAAAGTTCAATCAAATTAGGCAGGCACTAGGTTTGGTGAACTGGGATAATGTACTACAAGGGGAGGACACTGAAGGGAAATAGCAAGCTTTTAAACGTATTCTCAATCAATATTGTAGTATGTACAGGATCTTCTCAAAAAATTAGCATATTGTGATAAAGTTCATTATTTTCTGTAATGTACTGATAAACATTAGACTTTCATATATTTTAGATTCAAATACACACAACTGAAGTAGTTCAAGCCTTTTATTGTTTTAATATTGATGATTTTGGCATACAGCTCATAAAAAACCCAAATTCCTATCTAAAAAAATTAGCATATTTCATCCGACCAATAAAAGAAAAGTGTTTTTAAAACAAAAAAAAGTCAACCTTCAAATAATTATGTTCAGTTATGCACTCAATACTTGGTCGGGAATCCTTTTGCAGAAATGACTGCTTCAATGCGGCGTGGCATGGAGGCAATCAGCCTGTGGCACTGCTCAGGTGTTATGGAGGCCCAGGATGCTTCGATAGCGGCCTTAAGCTCATCCAGAGTGTTGGGTATTGTGTCTCTCAACTTTCTCTTCACAATATCCCACAGATTCTCTATGGGGTTCAGGTCAGGAGAGTTGGCAGGCCAATTAAACACAGTAATACCATGGTCAGTAAACCATTTACCAGTGGTTTTGGCACTGTGAGCAGGTGTCAGGTCGTGCTGAAAAATGAAATCTTCATCTCCATAAAGCTTTTCAGCAGATGGAAGCATGAACCCACTTTTGAACCATAAACAGCGGCAGAAGCGCCTGACCTGGGCTACAGAGAAGCAGCACTGGACTGTTGCTCAGTGGTCCAAAGTACTTTTTTTTGGATGAAAGCAACTTTTATATGTCATTCAGAAATCAAGGTGCCAGAGTCTGGAGGAAGACTGGGGAGAGGGAAATGCCAAAATGCCTGAAGTCCAGTGTCAAGTACCCACAGTCAGTGATGGTCTGAGGTGCCATGTCAGCTGCTGGTGTTGGTCCATTGTGTTTTATCAAGGGCAGGGTCAATGCAGCTAGCTATCAGGAGATTTTGGAGCACTTCATGCTTCCATCTGCTGAAAAGCTTTATGGAGATGAAGATTTCATTTTTCAGCACGACCTGGCACCTGCTCACAGTGCCAAAACCACTGGTAAATGGTTTACTGACCATGGTATTACTGTGCTCAATTGGCCTGCCAACTCTCCTGACCTGAACCCCATAGAGAATCTGTGGGATATTGTGAAGAGAAAGTTGAGAGACGCAAGACCCAACATTCTGGATGAGCTTAAGGCCGCTATCGAAGCATCCTGGGCCTCCATAACACCTGAGCAGTGCCACAGGCTGATTGCCTCCATGCCACGCCGCATTGAAGCAGTCATTTCTGCAAAAGGATTCCCGACCAAGTATTGAGTGCGTAACTGAGCATAATTATTTGAAGGTTGACTTTTTTTGTTTTAAAAATACTTTTCTTTTATTGGTCAGATGAAATATGCTAATTTTTTGAGATAGGAATTTGGGCTTTTCATGAGCTGTATGCCAAAATCACCAATATTAAAACAATAAAAGGCTTGAACTACTTCAGTTGTGTGTATTTGAATCTAAAATATATGAAAGTCTAATGTTTATCAGTACATTACAGAAAATAATGAACTTTATCACAATATGCTAATTTTTTGAGAAGATTCTGTATATCCCATATGGAAACGAAATGTCTAGGAATAAAAAAAGGCCTCTATGGATGAATAGAAAGGTTAGAGATAAAATGAAGAGGAAAAAGAATGCCTATAAGGTCCTAAAACAGGAGGGGACCGAGGCTGCACTCAGCAATTATAAAGAGTGCAATAAGAATTGTAAAAAAGAAATTAGGCTGGCAAAGATCGAAGCTGAAAATCAAATCGCTAGGGATATCAAATCTAACCCAAAAAAGTTTTACAAGTACATCAACTCTAAAAAAAGAAAGGTTGACTGTATAGGACTCCTAAAGGATGAGGGTGGGAACTCAATGGTGGATGACCAAGGTAAGGCAGAGTTATTAAATGCTTTCTTTGCTTCTGTCTTTACAAAGGAAACAGCACTGTTGCAAATTACATATGCAGAAGAGTCTCAATCTTCAAACTGTAATATTAAATACTTAACGCAGGAAGAAGTAAAGGCAAGACTAAATAAATTAAAAATAGACAAGGCACCTGGCCCGGATGGCATGCATCCTCGGGTCCTAAGGGAATTAAGGTGGCCATACACTGGCCCGATTTGCGCCCGTTTCGACAGCAGATTCGATCACTGGGATCGAATCTGCTGCCAATCGTTCACGCTACACGCCGAATTTCGATCCATTCCGTCCGATCCCGTCGATCGCGCCCTGCGGAAAATAACCGTCGATCGCCCGCGGGTAAAGAGCGCATCGCTAGCGGCGTTCGAGTGCCCGACGCCCGACGCAATAGAGCCGCATACATTACCTGCTCCGCCAGGGCGACTCCCGGGTCTCCGCTCTTCTTCGTCTCCGCTCTGGTCTGGTCTCCGGCATGCTTCCCTTCTTCCTGTCCCGGCAGGAAGTTTAAACAGTAGAGGGCGCTCTACTGTTTAAACTTCCCCCAGACAGGAAGAAGGTAAGCATGCCGGAGACCAGAGCGGAGACGGAGAAGAAGAGCGGTGACCGGGGGCAGTCGCACCAGCGGAGCAGGTAATGTATGCGGGCGGGAGGAGCGGCGGCAGCACCACCACAACAGATTGTGATCGGTTTCAGGCTGAAATCGGTTCACAATCTGTTTGCAGTAAAGGTAGCCATACGATCCCTCTCTGATCAGATTCGATCAGATAGGGATCTGTCTGTTGGTCGAATCTGATGGCAAATCGACCAGTGTATGGCTACCTTTAAGTTCAGTTATAGATAAACCCCTTTATCTGATCTTTTGTGACTCTCTTGCAACTGGCAGAGTCGCAGTGGATTGGCGTACAGCCCACGTTTTCCCATTATTTAAGAAGGGCAAAAATCAGATCTAGGAAATTATAGACCTGTAAGCTTAACATCAGTTGTATGCAAACTATTTGAGGGGTTACTAAGAGATACTATACATGACTTCATAGTAGAAAATAATCTTATTTCTCAGCATCAACATGGGTTTACTAAACACAGGTCCTGTTTGACTAACATGCTCAGCTTTTATGAGGTAGTGATGTGATATACTTGGACTTTGCTAAGGCCTTCGACACTGTTCCCCACAAAAGTCTGGTGCAAAAGTTGAGGATGCAAGGACTGGGGAAGAGTCTGTGTGCTTGGATAGGGAACTGGCTAATGGACAGAAAACAAAGAGTTGTGGTCAATGGATCATACTCAAAATGGGAGACTGTTAGCAGTGGGGTCCCACAGGGGTCTGTACTGGGTCCAGTGCTCTTCAATTTATTTATTAATGACCTAGTGGATGCAGTAGTGAGCAATGTTGCTATTTTTGCAGATGATACAAAATTGTGCAGAATCATCAACTCTCAGGAAGATAGTGTCATATTGCAACAGGATCTGGATAGGATGGCTATATGGGCACATACATGGCAGATGAAATTCAATGTTGAAAAATGTAAAGTCATGCATTTTGGTCATACCAATGGTCTAGCACCATACAAAATAAATGGGAGACAGTTGGGGACATCAAACTTGGAGAAGGACTTAGGAGTACTCATCGACAACAAGTTAAATAATCGTACTCAATGCCAAGCCGCTGCAGCTAAAGCGAACAACATTTTGGGATGCATTAAAAGGGAAATAAAAACTCGAGATGCGAGCATAATATTGCCCCTGTTTAACTCTCTAGTAAGGCCACATCTGGAATATGGAATTCAGTTCTGGGCACCACATTACAAAAAAGATATTGCAGTTTTAGAGCAGGTGCAGAGACGAGCAACAAAACTGATACATGGGATGGAAGGTCTCACTTACCAAGAAAGGTTAGATAAACTGGGTTTATTTAGTCTAGAGAAAAGACGCCTTAGAGGAGATCTAATTAACATGTATAAATACATCAGATGGCAATATAATAGCTTGGCGGATGAGCTTTTTGTCCCTAGGCCTTCTCAAAGGACTAGAGGACATGATCTGCGCATGGAGGAAAAACGTTTTAGTCACTTATTTAGGAAAGGGTTCTGTACAGTAAGAGTGATTAAGATGCGGAATGCATTGCCACAGGAAGTCGTTATGGCAAACTCTATACCTGCATTTAAAGGGGGCTTAGATGCTTTCCTTGGGTTGAATGACATCCATGGCTACAATTACTAGGTAAGGCGTAATGATGTTGATCCAGGGATTTTATCTGATTGCCACCTGGAGTCGGGAAGGAATTTTTCCCTTTTGAGGCCAATTGGACCATGCCTTGTAAGGGTTTTTTCGCCTTCCTCTGGATCAACAGGGATATGTGAGGGAGCAGGCTGGAGTTGTACTTAGTACTGGTTGAACTCGATGGACGTATGTCTTTTTTTCAACCAAAATAACTATGTAACTAGTTACCTGAGGGTCTGAACTTTTTAATTATGCATGTGAAGGGGGTATACTACGAATATTTTTTTAATAATAAGCTTGTAAATAGTGATGGACGAAAAACTGAAAAAATGCACCTTTATTTCCAAATAAAATATTGGCGCCATACATTGTGATAGGGACAAAATTTAAATGGTGTAATAACCAAGACAAACGGGCAAACAAAATACATAGGTTTTAATTATGGCAGCATGTATTATTTTAAAGCTATAATGGCCGAAAACTGAGAAATAATGAATTTTTTCCATTTTTTCTTAATATTCCTGTTAAAATGCATATATAAAAAATGTATTCTTCGCAAAATGTACCACCCAAAGAAAGCCTAATTAGTGGCGGAAAAAACAAGATATAGATCATTAAATTGTGATAAGTAGTGATAAAGATATTAGCGAATGAATGGGAGGTGAAAATTTCTCCGATGCATAAGGTGAAAATTCCCTGCGGGCTGAAATGATTAAAAGGAAACATCCATATCCCTTCTCAGTTTAGGTTCCCTTTAAAGAGAATCTGTACTCTAAAATTCTTACAATAAAAAGCATACCATTCTATTCATTATGTTCTCCTGGGCCCCTCTGTGCTGTTTCTGCCACTCCCTGCTGCAATCCTGGCTTGTAATTGCCAGTTTTAGGCAGTGTTTACAAACAAAAGACATGGCTGCTAACCAGAGTGTGATGAGGCTGAGAGGAGAGCTTGGAGAGGGTGTGTAAAGCTTCTGCCTATCACAAGCAGTGCTGCCCATTCCACACATTCCAGCCTGAGCCCAACACAGCCGACAGAGGAAAGAAGATCAGATTTATTACAGAGACAGTGCAACTAGAAAAGGGGCAGGATGCTAGAGCACATTAGAACAGGTATAGGAACGTATAGGATCAAAGAAATAAGGCTCAAATTTTTGTTACAGAGTCTCTTTAAGTAAGCGTGTTTTCCCATGATGCATCACTTCCGAATATGCAAATCATCTTTTTATGCAATGAAAGCTAGGCACACATCCAAAAACGCTGGTGTTTAGTGACCCTATAGCTCCTGGAACTTGCAATTTGCAAGCCACCACTTAGGGTCTGTGATTATACATTGAAAGTACATAATCCTCGCTTGAGGACATCCATGAGGTTTGGAATTGCTGATGTTTTGCTGTGCTGTGCAAGAGGCCTAATATGAGACCTAGCTTGGACTTTGCTTTTTGTTGCTGTCTGGATCAATTATGGAGATGCTTGCTAATGAGATTATCCATGAGAGATATGGACTTTATGTAGGGGTTCCCAATATCTCGCCTGTGTGTGCAGCTGCAGGTTATGTGTGCCCGGTTATGTCAATGTGTGTCATTGTTTGTGTGCAACAGCACTGTTGATTTTAAATACATGTGTTCCGATACACTTTTTATGCTTTGTAGTCCTGAGAAGAAATAAATTGTTCCCCTCTTTCTCACCACTGATCGGAGTCACGTCTAATTGTGTTAAACAATAGTGCCAATCAGGGTATAAAATACTGGGTGATTAGAGAGAGGTACAACAGTGTCCCACTTTGCCCCCCCCCCCCCTTTAACCTCATCAGTGAATGGCATGGATTCATGGCTCTATGGCAGTGGTCCTCAAACTAAGGCCTGCAGGCCGAATGTGGCCCCCTGAGGTTTTTTTTACCGGCCCCCACACACAAATTGTATTACTTATAGATGCGGTCAGCTACAGCTTTAACCTCCTGAGCGTTACGCCGCTCAGGAGGTTTTGCCAGTTTGTGCCCCCCCAGAGATCCCATGCCTGAAAACTAGCACTAGACTAGCTAGTACAAATGCCCAGCACCCCCGTTTATAAATTACCCAGCCTGGATCCAGCGATCGGCGCAGCCTCCCCGCACAGCTCCGGTCTTCACTATGGGGAGGATCACACATGACGTCACCGACGTCATGCGCAAACCCGATCCTCCCCATAGAGAGACCGAAGCTGTGCAGGGAGGCTGCGCGATCACTGGATCCAGGCTGGGTAATGTATTAACAGGGGGATCGTCAGCAATCGGGGGGGTGCCGGGCACTTGTACTAGCTAGCCTAGTGCTAGCTAGAGGGTTTTCAGGATTGGGATCAAATTTATTCTGCATGGGGGACTCCTGGAAGCAGTATGCCGACACAGTGTCGTGCATACCGCTAAGGAGTTTAAATATTGGTGGTCCGCATATAGAATAGCAGTGCTGGCACCACCCATCCACATGGAAGCCAGAAAGCAGTAATTGGCTGGATTCCAATCAAATTCCACATTAGGTGACACTGCTGTCCACTCCAGGTTTTCATCTAGGTATGCATCAATGTCTGGCCCGCAAAGACTTCTACATCGTTTTATGTATACTCCAGTCCCCCAGCAGTCTGAAGTGCGTAGACCTGGCCCTCGACCCAAAACGTTTGGGGATCCCTGCTCTATGGGATAGGGTTGGACCGGTACTACAGAGTACCATGATGGCTCATGGTGTCCCAGAACCACTAAGAGTATAAAACAGACTGAAAAACCCTCATATTGTATTATAGTTTCATTAATGGAGTTACCTCATGGATTCCGACTAGTCTGGAAATCAGGTTCATTAACATCATCTTAACTTCAAACCTCTCTTTCGAGTTTTCCAGCTCCTTCAACAGTTTCTCTGCAAACTCTGAAGGGAAAAAAAAAAGTACAGTATAGTTTATCCAGAGCCTTTCCTCTATAGAGGCAAGTCGTTTTCATTTACTTTATTTTGCTCACAGGTGTACTTCACTCCAGGGATATTTAAGAAAGCATATCAACTAAAGCATAACTGAACTGCATACACCCCAAATCACAACAGAACATAACACAGCTGATCCAAGATTCGCTGAATCAAACGAACAGAAAAAAAAGAATAGGAAACAAATATGCAGCTTAAAGAATAAGGTACTAAAGGTTTTTTTTCCATTACCTTGAGGGTCGTGTATCAAATGAATGGCAGAGAAGTTGAATACTTCGGGCTTCTTTTTCTTTTTGTGTTTCTTTGAAAAATATGAAAAAAATTAAAGTATAACTCCAGGTTGTGTCACATAAAAAACTACAGCAATTCATATTTAAAGACTTAAATACGTTTGCTTTGTTTAAAATATGGTTTGAAAAGATGCTGAAAGCTGCCTTTATTGTGTAAAACACTTTTCCTGTACAGTGAGAGTTACAAAATTACCTAATGTGTTACATAATTTGTGTAAGGTGCAGGAAACTTTACATGCGTTGCCTGTATACGTAAAGTCTACCAGTGGATAGTGAATTTACCTCTATATATCAGGGAAGGCATTAAACCACTTCGAGCAAAAAGGACATTTATAAAGGTCATATTTCTGCACTATTAGTGCAAATAGGGCGTTTAGATAAACATCCATTTTGCCGAAGTGTGCAGAAATGCATGTGCATTGTAACCCTTCAGCCTATGGCATAAAGTGGTTACAGGGAATTCTACAAGGCAAATACAGCTCCTGTGGAGTAAGTGAGGAAGAATTTATCCTATGCAGTGTCCCTCCACTACATTCTCTTTGATGATTCGTCTTGTAACTGGAAAATTCAGGGAAGGCAGATTACCAGTAGTATTTTTATAAACAGCTGTGTAAACGAGCACCTGATGTAATTTTGGGCATTTTTCTATTCTACAAGTCATAAATACACAAATCCACTGTTTGTTATGTTGCAAGTGCCTTCAAAAAAAACAAGTGAGATAAGCCTAGATTTAGTGAGAGAACCTAGATTGAAGATGAAAAAGCAGAGTAAGTTGGGAACTTACTTCCAGTATATACTGGTTGAACTCGATGGACGCATGTCTTTTTTCAACCAAAATAACTATGCAACTATGTAACTAAGTAACTAAGTAACTAAGTAAGCTAGCTGAATGATAAGAATCCTTTATTAGCACCGATTAGTGCGGTCAATACATGGCTCAAACAAACTTTTTGGACTTTAAAGAGACTCCGTAACAAAAATTGCATCCTGTTTTTTATCATCCTACAAGTTCCAAAAGCTATTCTAATGTGTTCTGGCTTACTGCAGCATGTTCTACTATCACCATCTCTGTAATAAATCAACTTATCTCTCACTTGTCAGACTTGTCAGCCTGTGTCTGGAAGGCTGCCAAGTTCTTCAGTGTTGTGGTTCTGTGATGCATCTCCCCCCTCCAGGCCCCTCTCTGCACACTGCCTGTGTATTATTTAGATTAGGGAAGCTTCTCTCCTCTCTCTTATCTTTTACAAGCTGGATAAATCCTCCTCTGAGCTGGCTGGGCTTTCACATACTGAGGAATTACATACAGGCAGAGCTGTCTGCACTCTGCAGGAAGAAACAGCCTGACACTTCAGTGGAAGATAGCTGCAGGGGAAATAAACACACAAATGATCTCTTGAGATTCAAAAGGAAGGGTGTATACAGCCTGCTTATGTATGAATGTATTTTCTATGTGTGGACATACTGTACATCAACCTACTTCCTGTTTTGGTGGCCATTTTGTTTGTTTATAAACAAACTTTTTAAAACTGTTTTTAACCACTTTTAATGCGGCGAGGAGCGGCGAAATTGTGACAGAGGGTAATAGGAGATGTCCCCTAACGCACTGGTATGTTTACTTTTGTGCGATTTTAACAATACAGATTCTCTTTAAGCTGATGAAGGGAGCTGTATTCCCCAGAATATGTGAGTGTTAATAAATAAGTCATTTTATTCCATTATCTTTCAGGAGGTAAGTGATCTCTGCTTACACTACATTTTATTTTTCAATCACTTAAAGAGACTCTGAAGCGAACAAAATTTGCCATTTTTACCTTACTCGCTTCAGGAGTCTCATCAGAAGTAAACCGCTGCATCTCCACCGCAAAACGAGGGGTTTAAACCCCCAAATTCCTGTGCAAACATCCACGACCAACTTGGTCGTGGATTTTGCTGTGCTTAGAGGCAGAGCTTTCAGCTTCCGCTCTGCCTCTCCTGACGTCAATAGTCGCCTCTCCCCGCCCCTCTATGAAGGAAGACAGAGGGGCAGGGAGATGCGGCGATCCACTGCGATTGACATCAGGAGAGGCAGTGCTGAAGCTGAAAGCTCTGCCTCTTTGAGGAAATGCCGGCCGGATTGCCCCCCGGGGATTTGGGGGTCTAAAGCGCTTGTTTAGCTGCGGGGACCCGGCGGTTTACTCCTGCTGAGAGTACTGAAGCGAAATCAAAGGTAAAAATGGCACATTTTTTTCGCTTCAGTCTCTCTAAGTATCTCAGAGCCTCCCTCCAACTTCATATGAACTACAAATGTTATTGCAATTCAATGCCCAGTCCAGTGACACTCCATGGAGTTAAGCCATGTGTTTATTCACAAGGCTTAACCATTTATCCCTATGGTGCCCATACATGGAACAATTTTTTCATTTTTTTAATTTGATAATTTAGTTTGATTATTCCGTTAGACCGAATATAAAGATTTTTCCAACATGTCCGATTGGATTTTTGTCAGATAATCATTTGTTTTTTTTTTTATTGATCGTTTTGGTCGAGTAAATGGGAAAAAAATTCAACCTTTTTTTTATTGTATCGTGTATGGACACCATTATTGATATCTTTAGCTATTTCTTTTACCCAGAGATATCTCTAAGCAGCTTGGCACCTTTTCCTTGCAGGTTTCAGGCCCCTTGCAAACAACAGACTTTAATGTGCAATTTCAATTTTTTGAAAACAAAAGCCTAACATGTGATTTGGGTCTTTTTGAAATCTTTCAGATGCACATTTTCTGCAGAAAACATTTGGCTGGCATGTATGTTCTTTGTTTTTGTTTTGCAATGGGCATATGATTCAATACAAGTTAAAAGGAATTGTGAATTTCACAGTGACAATGCAAAAAATGCATGAAAATTTGAAGTTAGATACATTTTCATGTAAGTTACCTTAATTGATATGCACGTAAAGTTTGCATTACAATAAATCACATATAAAAAACACATGAACATTTGGAACTAAAAAAAATAAATAAATCATAAGACACAAACAAACAAAAAAAATTGGAGAAACGTGGCCTGAAATCGAAGGGATCCAAGTGAATCAGTGTCGGACTGGGAGGTGTAAAAGCTGAAGAAATCCACCTGTTGGCCAAGCAGCTGAAACCCTGTATAATCACTCCCAATAGACACCTGTAGCAAGACTTCACCGTGAGCAGCAACACATGATTACTGCTCCTTGTCCAGAAAGTGGATTTCATCAGCTTTACCACCTCCCAATGCGACACTGGCGAGTATGCTGCCTAATTTATGGTTCAGCAGGATATAAAGGAGTCTGTGAAGGCCGGTTGCAGGACACATGCTGTCACTTGTAGTGTATTCAGCATGCTTTACAATTGTGCTATGAACTGAGCTATAGGGATTCCAGTAGGTGCACCATGCTGTCCACGATCGCACTGCAGTGCAACTCGGATGGCAAACCAGTGGAGGTATAGGAGTTTCCCTGCCCTACTTGCTTGCGGGGCAATGCTGCAGATTCGGGTTGCATCCAACCCTGGTGAAAATGGGCCCTTAGGTTTTCTGCTGAACAACTCGTGATTCAATTTTACAGACAATTCAGCACTGACTTCCTGGCGTTTGGATTCACTTTAAGCCTTGCCTCTTAAAATCTATTAAATGTATACCTTCAGGACTTTCATGGCCTTCTCAAGCTTCTTTTTGCTCTTAGTATTCTTTTTCCCAGTGGCATATCTCACCATTAAGTCTCTAGCAGTGGGACCATCATCCTTAAATGAGATGAAGAATGGAATTTATTGTACAGTGCTCTCACTGTGACTAGCAACAACAACAACACACTGCATGCAGCAAATGGACTTGCCTCTGACTCCGAATCACTGTCTTTCGTCTCTTCATCCCTACCCAAGAAAAACTGCAATGCTGCGACTAAGATCTGAGAGAAATAAAGAGAAAACAAAATGAGTTTATATCAGGTGCATCTAATAAAAATAAGTGATACAGAAAACATCAGAATTCAACTTTTTGGCCTTTTGTATCTTGCCATACACATGATGGGATAGATTTGTTGTAATGTGAAAGGTGTTGGTAATCATCTGAAGTTTTAGAATGAAATTGATCTATCCTTCGGAAGAAGATGTTTGGCATTACATTATTCAGCTATGTGTAAGGTTGGAAGGATTAAGGCCTCATTCACATCAGACGCGCTGCCACGCGCATTTCAGAATCAGAATCGTTTATTTTGCCAAGTACAACGGGGGTTGTACCCGGAATTGTTTGATGGTACAACACATACATGCGATCCTACAACACATACAATCAGGTACAGTAAGTACAAAGTAAGCATTACCTATATATACATACAGCACATAACTATAGTGAAGGACGCGTGGGGAAGTCTGGAATGCTATGTGAGGGGAGCAGCCTGCCGACTACCGACGGCGCTCGCACAGCTCCGCAGCAGTTCCAGATGCCCCGCAGTGTGTCCTGGAAGGGAGTGGATAGAGAAAGAGAGAGAGAGAGAGAGAGAGAGAAGGATAGCTAAGAGAGTAAAAGGAAGAAAGAGAGAGAGAGATAAAATAATGTAAGAGGAGACAGAGAGTCCCTTTTGGGCTGCAGGTTGAAGCACCCATGCATCCAGTCCGATAACCAGTCCGAGACCATGTGCTCCTCGACGAACTGAGGGTATCCCTGAGGGGGGGGGGGGCTGTGCTTAAGCAAAAGCCCTGGCTTGCTGTCCAGTCCAAGTTGGCAGGGCCAGAGGGGGCCCTGTGCTCCTGGGAGCAGAAAGTACACCGTATGGGGATCCAGGCCTGCTGTGTAGGCTGGTCTGAGTGGCCTAGTTGTTGAGAGCACAGGGTACTCCAGGGCTGTACTGTGCTGCTGGTGACTGCAGGGCTCGGTGGTGGGGAGCAGGGCCTGGCTTGTATGAAGCAGGAGTGTGATCGGGGTGAGCGGGGGCGCACATACCCCAAAGTGGTGGAGCGGCCGCGGCCCTGATTTTCAGTGGTCCTGAGGGAGCAGGGGAGAGTGGTGGAACACATACCCCTCCGGGCCACGGCGATGGAGCTGCCTGCTTTTGTTTTGTGATGGCATCTCCGGGCAGCGGCGGTGTAGTGGCTCTGGGCAGCGGCGTGTGGATCAGGCAGCTTCCGGGTCTCAGATGGTGGCAGCGGAGCCGCATGTCTCATGCGGCGTCTTTTTACCCTGGCAGCGGAGTTGTAGCTGGCTGCAGCAGTGTGGTATACGCAGTCTCCGAGTCGGAGCGGCTACATTTCCTGGACGGCGTCTGGTTGCCCCGGCAGCAGAGCTGTGATTCGCATGGGATCTGCCGCGTGTCTCTGTCCCTCCCATCGTGGCCATCTGCAGCAATAGAGATGGCTCCCCTTTGTACGGTGAGCGGGCTGGTTTTTGCGGCAAAGAGTCGGGCAGAGATGGGGGTGCAGTGAGCACGAGGGTCCGAACAGCTGATCAGCTGTCGGCCCACAGCCCGCATCTGAACCGGGCGCCGTGGGACAGAACAGGTCTCTGTGTGTCTCCGCATGCCTTCTCATGTGCCCCCGCATCGAACCCTGCAGATTAGGGAGGACTAGGGAGAGAAGGGAGATAGGAAAAAGAAGAAGAGGCCGGAGCCCTGTAGCCATGGCTACCGGTGCGGCGCAATTGAGCTAGAAAAACTGTGGCTGGTGGCTGGTACGGTGGTTTATTGAGATCTCTGAATAATATGGACATGGACTCTTATATCATTTTACACGAAATGTATTATGCAAATGTTTGAGTTTCTTCCTTAATTTTTCAGGTGCCATTCAGGAACGCCTCTGTGGAACAGGCAGCTCAGGAAGTGCATTGGGAGGGCAACTTGTGGAGCAGATAGCTCAGGGGCCACACACAGTGGCTGGATAGTGTACTGGTTGAGGGCTCTGCCGCTGACACAGGTGATTTGGGTTCAATCTAAGTAAGGAGACCTTGAGGAAGGCTCGAGGAGTCAAACAGATTTAAGACCTATGTATGACCTCATTGGGCGGAGCATTAGCATGGCTGGCCCTGTCATTTTGAACAGTATATAATAGAAAAATGTGCTGGATTTGTTTTTTAATGAAGCTTCTTGGTTCTCCCTTCATTCACAAACCAATCCCACCCCCCCCCTCCCTCCCTCAAAGGCAGAACAAAAAAATTGGATTATGGGACACTCGTACGTAGTGTGGGCGGAATGGAGAGTGTCAGTGTATGGTTGGGGAGGGGAACTTGGGCAGGACTCAAGTAACGTGGAAGTGCATTGGTTCCGACATTCGGGCCTCAAATTTGACTGGTTTGTAGTAAATTTGATAGGATAGTGTGTCTATGGGGGTCCACCCGATAAATTGATGGTGCATGTCGGGTGGTCTCCCATGCACAGCCTGATAGATGAGTGCAGCATGGTGGCACAATGGTTAGCACTCTAGCCCTGCAGCACTGCGTCCTCGGTTCGAATCCCAGCCAAGGAACTATCTGCACGAAGTTTGTACGTTTTCATAAAAATTCTTTAGGAGAACGTGGGAACGGTTTCCCAGCTTAATGGTTATTGGGTCCGAGATGGTTCCAAGGTTTCAATGGCAGCCCCCAATAGAACACGTGAAAATATACAGAGCAGGAATTAAAATAAACAGAGCCATAGCAAAATGCATTTGCCTAAGGGGGATAATTGCGGTACGTCACAAGCTACTGGAGAAAGATGCTGGTTATTTTCAGAAGGACAGGGTACATTTAAATGACTTTGAGTGCGACATCTTTTTTGCTTGGGCTCAAGGAGGCCCTGGAAGCAGCCCTAGAGAAGGTGGGGGCATTCGGGGTTGAAGGGTCAACCCCGAATTGCGTGGCGGGTCCTTGACAATGCCGGCTGGACTGATTATGGCTGTGGCGGGACATGTGTCCTGGCTAATGAGCAGTTGGTGTACCCACCGAGCTAGAAAAACTGTGGCTGGTACGGTGGTTATTGTTATCTCTAAATAATAAAGAAGCATTGTCATGGACTCTTATGATATCATTTTACATGGAAAGTATTATGCAAATATTTTGTTATGAATTATAAGTGTACTAATAAAGCTGTGGCCTTTTAATACCAATGGTTGTCACAGTTTCTTTGTTAGTACGTCAGGCCTCGTATGGGGCCTGCTCAGGTCAAGGAAGCCCTCAGAGCAGCCTTTGCTAAGCGACGGGGGGCATGACATGGGCGGAGAATAGAGGCCTGGGGGCAGGAGCTGATAGGCCGGACAGGTAAAGGTGGGCCAGGAGGCGGGGCAAAGCAGCCAGGTAATGTTAAAACAGGGGCAACAAGGGGAAACTTCCTCTTTAAATTTGAACTCCAGATCATGTATGTGCGGCACACAAGAACGGCAGAAGTGCATAGACAGCACTTCTGCTGTTCCCATCATAGGCGCTGTGCAGCAGTGCAATGCGTTATCACAGGGAAATGCATTTTTTCGGGAATCGCAGTGCTGACCCATTCACTGTAGTGAATGGGATCAGATCGGCAGTGCTTAGTGGCACAGATGGCATGCAATCGTACGCGGTGCGCTCCGACTGCCCGGTAGGGCTGAACGATTTTAGGTAAAGATTCAATTGCACTATTTTTATCAGAAATCGCGATTTCTATTCGATTCCCTTTTTTTTCCAAATCAAGCTTTAGCACAAAAAATTCACAAAGTGCAAAACAAAAAAAAATGCCCTCAGACTCAGTATAGGTAGATAGTTAGCCAGCCAGCCAGGTATAGGTGCTCCCAGTATAGGAAGTCAGGTGTAGGTGCATCAGTATAGGTAGCCAAGCATAGTACTCCTTGCCTTCACACATAACTATAGCAGAGGAGACGTGCCTGGCCACAGTGTGCAGTGCTGCCCTCACTGATCATAACTACAACAGAGGTGACGTGCCTGGCCACAGTGTGCAGTGCTGCCCTTACTGATCATAACTACAACAGAGGTGACATGCATGGCCATAGTGTGCAGTGCTGCCCTCACTGATTATAACTACAACAGAGGTGACATGCTTTGCCATAGTGTGCAGTGCTGCCCTCACTGATCATAACTACAACAGAGGTGACGTGCCTGGCCATAGTGTGCAGTGCTGCCCTCACTGATCATAACTACAACAGAGGTGACGTGCCTGGCCACAGTGTGCAGTGCTGCCCTCACTGATCATAACTACAACAGAGGTGACATGCTTGGCCATAGTGTGCAGTGCTGCCCTCACTGATCATAACTACAACAGAGGTGACGTGCCTGGCCATAGTGTGCAGTGCTGCTCTCACTGATCATAACTACAACAGAGGTGACATGCATGGCCATAGTGTGCAGTGCTGCCCTCACTGATCATAACTAAAACAGAGATGATATGCCTGGCCATAGTGTGCAGTGCTGCCCTCACTGATCATAACTACAACAGAGGTGACGTGCCTGGCCATAGTGTGCAGTGCTGCCCTCACTGATCATAACTACAACAGAGGTGACGTGCCTGGCCATAGTGTGCAGTGCTGCCCTCACTGATCATAACTACAACAGAGGTGACGTGCCTGGCCATAGTGTGCAGTGCTGCCCTCACTGATCATAACTAAAACAGAGATGATATGCCTGGCCATAGTGTGCAGTGCTGCCCTCACTGATCATAACTACAACAGATGTGACATGCCTGGCCATAGTGTGCAGCACTGCCTTCACTAGAGTGACCATACGTCCCGCTTTACCTGGGACGCGTCCCGCCTTCGGGGTCCGCTGTCCCAGGCTGCATGAGGTCCCGGGAAACGTCCTGCTTTTAGCTGCGGGACTCTGGCCACCGTACTGAATGAACTGGCCGCAGCGTCTAACAGACGCTGCGCCAGTTCATAGCCTGCAGCCCCGCTCCAGCCTGCGTAGTCTCCGGCAGGCAGAGCTTCGGGAAGATGGCTGCCCGAAGCCCTGTACTGGAGACTATTTGTGTCTCCAGTACAGGGCTTCGGGCGCCATCTTCCCGTAGCCCTGCTATTACATTCCAGTGCGGGAGACTGCAGGAGGAGCAAGAGGGTCCGGGGAGCTGCGCTACGTTAATCTGTTTCCAAACAGCACCATCTTTTGGCTGAGTTTAGAAATGACAGCTGTGATACCAAATGTGTTTTCCTCGCGTATGACGGCGAAGGCAGTAGGCAGAGCCATACGTAGCAGCACAGTGGGCTTTGGAAAAAAAAAACGCAGCTACTGACAATCACTAGATCATCCTGACAGGAATCGCGGTTTCGGTTTAAAACAGAGAAACCGTTCAGCCCTACTGCACGGCCATCTGCACTAAATGTGAACAAGCACTCAAACAGCAAAGCTCTACAGCAATTCAAGTGAATAAGGCAGAGGATCTGCATTATTTTTTTCTTTTATAAAGATAGGGTTGAGTATGAATCACTTACCTTGGTGACTTTAGAAAAGCATGCAGTTGTGATAACGTTAACTGTTTTGGCATCATTCCTAAATATAAAAGCAGAAAACCAGCCATCACCACAGGAATATGGAATACTTTATGTGTAGTCATATAAATAAACATATAAATATTTTAAAACATAATTACGGCCACACCTGACGTGACCAGTAACAAAGAAAGGAAGACAAAAAGAACAATTTAAAAGCACATTAAGAAAGAGGGATATGGAGGCTGCCATACTTCTTTCCTTTTAAACAAATTCGAGTTCCCTGGCAGGCAAAGAAGACAAAATGAGAACAGGAACACAGGGAGCCAGATATGGTTGGTATGTTAGTATGTAATTGGACTATTGTACAGTCTAATTCCTGTATACTCACAAGTCTGAATTGCTTAAAGGGGTTCTGTTGACGTTTTTAAAATAAAAAACTGCCACTTACCTGGGGCTTCTATCGGCCCCCTGCAACTGGAATGTCCCGCGCCGTCCTCTTCCGATGCACCGTTCCTCGCCACCAGCATTGGTGTAATTATGCGTCTACCTAGGCTAATAGAAGTATACACGTAGGCACAGTACAAAGCTTTCTTGTACTGTGCCGTAAGCTCCCGCTGATGCGCGTGGGAGCGATCTCGTTTGCAGCCACACTTCTATTCGTCTAGTTAGACGAATAATTACACCAATGTCGGCACCTTTTGAACACTAAAAGGAAATAAATATGGCAGCCACCATATCCCTCTCACTTCAGTTGTCCTTCAGGCCAGCAATCACCAGTATTGTGTGTGGAGAAGTACCATCCAAACTCGGTCATGGTATTGAGATTCTGTTCAATGTTTACACCCCCTAAAAAAACCTAAGTATAGCATAAAATTATAACCCATCTATAACCCCTATGCAATCTGAGATTAATAAATATATTTGGAACGCCAAGCCAGCTAGAGTTAGGGCCCAAATTTTATATAGACATCCCATGCAGGGGGGCATAGGCCTACCCAATTTATGGCACTATTATCTTGCCTCTAAATTAAACCAAATTTTGGATTGGGGTCTCACTATTTCTCCTCCACTTTGGTGGGATTTTGAGGCAGTGGCAATTCGCCCCTACTTCCTTTCCCACTTGATCATGGTAGTGACCAGTCGAGATATATCTCCTCTTGTCAAACTTATTAGGATTGTTGCCTCTCTTGCTAAATTATGGATCGATATTGCTCCCAAGTTTAAATTAACTAAGTCTCCACCTGCTAAACAATCCTTTTTGGGTAATCCCAGGTTTGTTCCGGCCTTTCAAAATCCCTCTCAATTTACCTGGTGGTTAGAAAAAGGTTTAATAATAGCTTCTCGCTTCTGGTCTGGCAATGCGTTCGTTCCATTTCAACATTTAAGATTCACCTTTGATGCTCCTTTGAGAGAAGCCTTTCGCTATTGCCAGATCAAGCACTTTTATATATCCCAATTTCCTACTCCCCCATCTCGTGAGCCTTCTACCTTTGAAAATGTATACTTCAATTCAGTTAGGCAAAAAGGAGCCCATATCTACTTTATATGCTCTTTTATCAAGCGGGATAGAGGATAATGAAAAATTACCATATATGAGGGCCTGGGAACAGGACCTGGGACATAATTTATCCCCTTCCCAGTGGTCTTGTTGGGAGGCGGTGTCAAAAGTAGTGAAATCTAATATTCTTAAGGATACCCCGGTAAAATTACTACTTAGATGGTATTTTACTCCTTCACGGTTACACACTATATATCCACATGTATCCCCTGCTTGCTTTCGTGGTTGTGGTGGACCTGGAACACGGTTTCATATTTTTTGGGAGTGTCCAATAGCAATACAATTTTGGTCCGACATTAGAGCCTTATTTGTTGATATTTATAAAATCCCTATTACCCTAGGCCCCTCTCAGGCCCTCTTATATGTCTCTGATGGCGTGGTTGCAGGCTCACGACTGACATTTTTCAGATATTTAATTTGTGCAGGGCAGTGGACCATTGCTTTTAAATGGAAAACGCCCACTCTCGAAATGGATATGGTGAAACATCGCCTGGACTTAATTGCATTAACGGACCGGGTCTTCTATTTAGGTGCTGAGAATTTGGATCGCTTTAACAAAATCTGGGAAGCTTGGTTAATATATAGGGGACAATGGTAGACATTTATTAATAAGATTATATGTCAATTACTTGGAATTGCATTCTGTGGGGGCGGAGAGGGAAGGAAAGTTGTTTACAGGCTTGACTGCACATGAGGTTTAATTGTTGTTTTTTTTTGTTCCTTAGGCTATATTTAGCTTAATATATCCTGATATTTCCTTTATTGGCGTGCTCATTTGAAACTATTTCAAATTCATACTGGTACACGGTACCTGCAAAATTTATTATATCCTATGCTGGTAATCTCTGTATGTTACGCACTTCAATAAACTTCGTCTTTATAAAAAAAATTATAACCCATCCATCCAACAGGGGTGACTAAACATACAAAGAACAGATGGAAGCACCCAAAAATATAAAATAATTACAATTTGTTTAAAAAAGGAAGATAAGTGTTGGATTCCCTTCAGGCAAAGTGACTGGGCTCCCAGAGCTCTTCATACTGTTGCAACCTGCAGTTATTTGACCTGAAGAAGTGGCGCTAGGTTGTTCGGTGTCGCTTATGCTGTATTGCGATTGTCAGAATGAACTGGTGAAGCCTTCAATCTCTTTACCTGATGTTAAGCCAACCCATAGCTTGCTTTTAAAAATATTCTAATTATTTTAGATTTCTTTTTGGCACACCACCTGCTCACATACACAACATTCTTTCTACTGCAATACAGAGAAGCTGGGAAATGTAACTAACAAAATGAACCTCCAAAGAAGCAGCTGCCCAGGTATACCTAGTCCTGGAATTCACCAGGGCCAATCCTAGACCGGATTGCTCACACGATCTCAGGTACAACCAAAGTGAAAAAAGAGGCGGCACACCACTGGCTGCAAAGATGCGTGTATTGTGTAACAGAAGCACTACATGTTACGGACACGCAGGTCCTTCAACAGTTGCATAACACCTAATGAAGGACCTGCGTCTCCATAACATGTAGTGCTTCTGTTCCACAATACACGCATCTTTGCAGCCAGTGATGTGCCACCTCTTTTTTTCACTTTGGTTGAAGCTGAGAAATGTAGCCTGGCATCTATTGTTCTTTCCAAACTAGGTCAAGACTACATGACCTGCCAACCAGCTGAATTCAGAGGAGAGGATGCAAACTGTATTGTACTGGAAGTACATGTAGCCCATGAAACAAGGCATTCTTTCCACCACTGCTTCTACTGTACATCATGCTGATTTTTATTAGAATTTCCCTTGTTCATTTTTTATTTAGTTGGGGATTAGGCCTGGCTACAATAATCTCTCACCAGGCAGCTAAACATATGATGAATAACACGGGACAAACTGGAAGTGCATGCAGTCCCGATACCTCATATTGTTATGAAAGGACATAGCATATTTCATTTTGACTTGTTTTTAAAAATTACTCCAAGGTACACTTGAGTGCATGGGATATGGAAGAAACTGAAAACAGAAAGGATACAGTACTATATAATAATTTTGCAGAGCCCTATACTATAGCCAACTTGTATAGTGATAGATGTTAACAGTTATACAAATAACTCCAGCAGTTGATAGAACCATACTTACCAAATATTTCTTCTGTATAATTCAATCATGACATCCAATGACATCTTGGCTGCTATCGCATTGCTGTCTCTGAGCATTGTGTACATAAAGTTCTGTAGAGTCTTAAAAAAAAAAAAAGGAATCTCACAGTGCATGTAAGAGGTGGCCGTACACAGGTACATAAGATTTTCATTTGCCAGTAATCTACAGCCTAATGCTGGGCATAGACGGGTCGACACCTCCGTATCAATCGAGCCGCTGATGGCTCGATTGACAATATCCGACAGGTCCGATGACCCCCCGGATCGATTCCCCGCTCGATCCCCGTGGGCGGACAATAGCGGGGAATCAAGCGGAAGATAAGGAGTGCCCACGGGGGCGAGTGGCAATCGATCCGGCCGGCCGCCCGCGGGGTCAAGCGGGGACGCGGCGGGAGTCGCTCCGGCGGCTAATAGAGCCGCTGGGTCGACCCGTCTATGCCCAGCATAACACAGTCGATTTAGGACAGTTTATTGATTGGGTATGGCTGAAGATCTTTGTCAGGTAGCAGGGGATTGAAAGCCCCATATTATTGTACTGCCTTGAGTAAAACAATGCTACCAGTTGGATCAAATTTTTGCTGAAATCTAATCAAGATGAAAATCCTGTAACAATGGTCACACCTACCCAATGTCTAGCATAACACTAATATGCTTGTCTGCATTATGTACACTGCATAATAAAAGGAATTAATCCTTAATTGTGGTTGAGCTCAGGTAATATCTGCTTTCATGGTTTTTGACAGGGGTGGGTGGATCACCCCAAGGAACCTTGGCACACATCTTTAACTGATGTAGTCTGAAGCATCGAATCCTTGCCATTTAGCCTAAAACTAAACCAGTTCACACTAGTTTCTCCTGGGCTGTAAGGAAGGGGGCGGGGATTGTGGTTGCAGAGCTTTTTACCACACTGTGGGAAACACTGTAAGCAGTAGCAGTAGTTCAACATTCAGTGATTTACAATCAAATCTGAGTACTTGATTGCTTGTTGAATTCAGCTACCGTTGGATAGTGAAGGGCCAACTATTAGTGGCCACTGTGTTACTCCTAACACAGGTTCACACTGGCACTCCACCAAAGCTTAAAACTGCCATGACCTTTCTGATACTTAACTGATTAAAGTTTCAGGACATAGATTCTACGTCCTAATTAGCCCCCATGTGTGTTCTAGGATGTAGAATCTACGTCCTGCATTAATTCCCGCCGTCTGCCGCCGCTCATGCACAGTCACGTGAACGGTCAAGTGAATGATTGTTGCTGTTAGCTAGCAACAATCATTAAATAAAAAGTTAGGGAGAAAAAAAAATGTAAAAAAAAAATAAAAAAAATTAAAGTGACATAGTCCCGATAAAATAAAGTGGTTTATTTTTTATTCCTCATTAATTTTTAACCGAAACCTAGCCTAGTAACCCATTATTAACCCCTACAATACCTAAACCTGTTTATAAATGTTTAATGACTATCACCAGTAGCGATTGGATGCAATCGATAGGGCAAAACTTTCAGGCCCGAATGCTCTACAGATGTAATGTTCTGCTATTGCCTAGCGATGCATCTGTACAGCACTCTGGCCCCCTGAACTATCGCCCTAGCGAATGCATTCGATTGCCACAGACGTGCAGACTGGAGATATAGGTCCGCCACATGCTCAGCTAGAAGTAAAATGGGGCATATGGGGTATCATTTTAACCTCCCTGGCGGTTAATTTATTTTGCCAAATGGGCAAAATCCTTTTTTTTGTTTTTGTTTCATGTAAAGCAACCAGAGTGGTAGCTACATGAAACACCACTAGAGGGCGCATGTGGCCCTCTAGTGCGATCGTCGCCGGCATAAATAGCAAACAGGGGAGTGCGTATATAACGCGTTCCCCTGTTTGGCTTCTCCTGTCGCCATGGTGACGATCGGCATGACGTCATGGACGTCAGCCGACGTCCTGACGTCAGGCGCACTCGATCCAGCCCATAGCGCTGCCCGGAACTCATTGGTCCGGGCAGCGCAGGGCTCTGGCGGGGGGAGCCCTCTTCCGCCGCTGCGTGCGGGCGATCGCCGCAGAGCGGCGGCGATCGAGCTGTGCGCGCGGCTAGCAAAGTGCTGGCTGCGCGCACAGCACTTTGAATGGGGCGAATCGCCCCAACAGAGCCTGAGAAATCCTCCTGCGCGGCATAGTCCGAGCTCAGCTCGGGCTTACCGCCAGGGAGGTTAATCGGGTAGGGCCAAATAATTTATTTGAAAATGTTTTATAACTGTGGGACGTGTGATGTGAAAATTAGGAAGGGTGAAAAGTGGAAAAATGTTTGTTTTCTGCATTTACGGCTAATTTTTCCCCATCAATGGACTATAAAACAAAATAGTTTGGGGAGAAAGATATTACCCAAAGACAGCCTAGATTGTACTGAAAACAACAAGACATGTATCACTAAGATGGCATAGATAATTAAAAAGTTACTGCTGTATCAAAACGACACAGCTAAAGTGTCAAAAATGTCATGAACTTTAAGGTGTAAAAAACGTGGAATGAGAACCAGTTAATTCTACTACTAAAATATACTGGGAATTTAAATATCCGAATCAGTGCTCAACTCAATGGTTGCCTGTGTACCAAAAACACCTACTGTAGCTTTCTGCTGTCAGAAAAATTTCTTTGTACACATTTATGGCGAGAACAACCATTAAGAGCTGACTGTCTCTGGTATAAAGAGTGATGGATAGTGGTTAGTGATGACCACAAAATTGTCTCTTGAATAATCTCTATTCTTATAATGCACTCAGCAAGTAGCATAGGATAAATTATTAGATGCAATCTTCTAAGCACTGCAACTTTTCCCCAAACCACATCTAATTATTTAGGTTAGGCAGACGAATAACGTTGGTTGAAATTAGCCACAGCAAATACTGGCCACATAAAACTGAAGTAGGGGATTAATTTAAGACTGACAGAGAAGCAACTTTTCAATTGCTGCTGTGTACCATCTACACATTAAATATGCTCAGTTACTGTTTATGAGTTACTTACTGTGTTCACTTTGTTGTTTTTGTGTTTTGCATTTATATTCTTGATGTCAGTTACAATGTGAGTGTATAAGGTCTGTGGGAGGGAAAAAAAAAGGTTGGTAACTTTCACCACATATATAATTTAGAAAGTAATTAACAAGTATTTAAAATTTCAATTTTTTCACCTTTTACAGACACATCACTGAATAATGTATGCAGCATCACAGGCAACTAACAAGCATTCAATACAAATCACAGCAAAGGTACTGTGTCCTGCTGATCATATACTCCGAACAGTGGTAGACAAATTGAGGAGGCATTCATCCTTTCCAATCCGGGAGCCAACAGAAAACTATAAGAATCCAGTTGCATTAACAATCGGAGAAAAAGCCAAACATTAACGGCCAGCTGAAAATTGTATCGGGCTCCTGGGATTTGTTCAGTCCTGGTCTAACATTATAAATGTATTTAACAAGGAGTCTATAAGCATGGGAAAATCTATTAAATGATGGGCATCTTATTCAGTAAGAATTGCTTCAACAGAGACCATTATAAAAGATGATACAAGAAGGATATACATCCAAACATACAAAAGTGGAAGGTCCTAAAAATGTAGATACCATAAATGGACAGCAATGTCTGGTGGCTGTTCAGCATTCGGTCAGTCACATTCACCCAAATGGTTTTAGCACTCGGCGTTCAGCAAAACTAGTTCTTGTTAGTATAGTTCTCAGTGCCACAGCTCTTGACCACGCTCTGTGTTCATTGTGACCACAAGAACACAGGGAGCGGACAGAGTGGCGGCACTGAGATATTGTGCAAGCACGACTCAACTAGAAATGATTAGAAGGTTGCCAAATTACTCTATTCTCGGCCTATACAGGTCTGAATTAAAAGACGGTGGAGCCTCTTGGAAGAGTACTAACACCGCAGTAAGTACTTGCTAAGGTGCTGGCACCTATGGATGACCTCAGTTTCCCCCAGACTTTTCGCCTACAATATCCTTTAAGGCGCAATGAAGACTAGGATCTCTGAAATGCTTTCAATACCAATAAACTTTACCGTTCACAATATTTTCCCATTCAAGTAGGCAAATGAGAATTTTTTTTGCATTTCTTGGCACCTATCTTTTCATAGGTTTACCTATGTTACACATTAGTGTGCTTCACCGCAAGCATTAATAATGTGCCCCACTGGCACTGTAGGTAGCAGTCTTTCTGGCAACCTAAAAACAGAGTGTCTTCTACCACGTTTTCACTATCACTTCTCATACAACCTGCTACACTATTAGTGGCTTCCTTTATGCTGTAAATTTAGACTTCTTTATTGGCATGATCAAAATAAATGAATTAATCACCCAAGTTCCCAACTGAACAACATACTACTGGGCAAAATGTTTACCGACATACACTTAAAGCATACAATTCTCATTGAAGGCAGTTACATTGGCTAAAAGATATCAAATGGCTTTACCTTCCTTAGAAGCTTATCTTGACATCTAAGAAGCTCAAAGAAGAGCTCAAGAAGTACTGATGGGGTTATTAAATCCTTGTTCCTTAGCATTACCAGAGCCTTGCAAAGAGTCTGTGGAAAAATAAATCAAACAGTCCAGTCAAAACATGAAATCAGCAAGGAAACACTAATAACATCAGTGTTCTCCCCAGAAATTTTTTCCAGCCGGGTAGTATGAAAAAGTAGCTAGGTGGGGCGCGATGGGTGAATGCAGGATCAGCGCAACTCTGCTTAAAGCATAGGAGGAGGATGAGGCGGCAAGCAGATGACAGCTGGGTGCTCACCAAAATTAGCCGGGTGGACCACCCGGCTAAAAGAGCCTGGAGAGAACACTGAACATGAAACACCAACATTAGTCTAAACACAGTCATATACTGTATACATGTTAAAATAACACTTCAACGACATCAATCACATTTTAAAAAAAAAACAACAAATATAAAATGTATATTTCTCCCAAAAGTAAAATGCACTATAAATGACTTTTCCCTATGTCACTATCACTTACAGTAGGTAGTGGAAATCTGACAGATCCCACTGTTCCAGTACAGCAGGGGTGTCCACACTTTTTTGGCTCGCGAGTTAATTTAAAATTTGCCAAGCCTAGGAGATCTACCAACATTCAAAGTGTTACAGACCCCCCCCCCGCCCCCCCCCCCTCCGGGTGAACAGCCCCCCAGGTACAAGTGCCTCCAGTATAGGTAGCAAAGTATAGGTCCCTTCAGCAAAGGTAGCTGGGTACAGGTCCCTTCACTGGGTACAGATGTCTCTAGCATAGGTAGGTAGGGATAGGTGCCTCTAGCATAGGTAGGTGGGGATAGGTGCCCTCTAGCATAGGTAGGTAGGGATAGGTCCTTTTAGCATAGGTAGGTAGGGATGGGTGCCATTAGAATAGGTAGGTGGGGATGGGTGCCATTAGAATAGGTAGGTGGAGATGGGTGCCATTAGAATAGGTAGGTGGAGATGGGTGCCATTAGAATAGGTAGGTGGAGATGGGTGCCATTAGAATAGGTAGGTGGGGATGGGTGCCATTAGCATAGGTAGGTGGGGATGGGTGCCATTAGCATAGGTAGGTGGGGATGGGTGCCATTAGCATAGGTAGGTGGGGATGGGTGCCATTAGCATAGGTAGGTGGGGATGGGTGCCATTAGCATAGGTAGGTGGGGATGGGGTGCCATTAGCATAGGTAGGTGGGGATGGGTCCCATTAGCATAAGTAGGTGGGGATGGGTCCCATTAGCATAGGTAGGTGGGGATGGGTCCCATTAGCATAGGTAGGTGGGGATGGGTCCCATTAGCATAGGTAGGTGGGGATGGGTGCCATTAGCATAGGTAGGTGGGGATGTGTGCCATTAGCATAGGTAGGTAGGGATAGGTGCCTCTAGCATAGGTAGGTGGGGATAGGTGCCCTCTAGCATAGGTAGGTAGGGATAGGTCCTTTTAGCATAGGTAGGTAGGGATGGGTGCCATTAGAATAGGTAGGTGGGGATGGGTGCCATTAGAATAGGTAGGTGGAGATGGGTGCCATTAGAATAGGTAGGTGGAGATGGGTGCCATTAGAATAGGTAGGTGGGGATGGGTGCCATTAGCATAGGTAGGTGGGGATGGGTGCCATTAGCATAGGTAGGTGGGGATGGGTGCCATTAGCATAGGTAGGTGGGGATGGGTGCCATTAGCATAGGTAGGTGGGGATGGGTGCCATTAGCATAGGTAGGTGGGGATGGGTGCCATTAGCATAGGTAGGTGGGGATGGGTGCCATTAGCATAGGTAGGTGGGGATGGGGTGCCATTAGCATAGGTAGGTGGGGATGGGGTGCCATTAGCATAGGTAGGTGGGGATGGGTCCCATTAGCATAAGTAGGTGGGGATGGGTCCCATTAGCATAGGTAGGTGGGGATGGGTCCCATTAGCATAGGTAGGTGGGGATGGGTGCCATTAGCATAGGTAGGTGGGGATGTGTGCCATTAGCATAGGTAGGTGGGGATGGGTGCCATTAGCATAGGTAGGTGGGGATGGGTGCCATTAGCATAGGTAGGTGGGGATGGGTCCCTTTAGCATAGGTAGGTGGGGATGGGTCCCTTTAGCATAGGTAGGTGGGGATGGGTCCCTTTAGCATAGGTAGGTGGGGATGGGTCCCTTTAGCATAGGTAGGTGGGGATGGGTCCCTTTAGCATAGGTAGGTGGGGATTGGTGCCATTAGAATAGGTAGGTGGAGATGGGTGCCATTAGAATAGGTAGGTGGGGATGGGTGCCATTAGCATAGGTAGGTGGGGATGGGGTGCCATTAGAATAGGTAGGTGGGGATGGGGTGCCATTAGAATAGGTAGGTGGGGATGGGGTGCCTCTAGCATAGGTGCCTCTAGCATAGGTAGGTGGGGATGGGTCCCTGTAGCATAGGTGGGTGGGGATGGGTCCCTGTAGCATAGGTGGGTGGGGATGGGTCCCTGTAGCATAGGTGGGTGGGGATGGGTCCCTGTAGCATAGGTGGGTGGGGATGGGTCCCTGTAGCATAGGTAGGTGGGGATGGGTGCCATTAGAATAGGTAGGTGGGGATGGGTGCCATTAGAATAGGTAGGTGGGGATGGGTGCCATTAGAATAGGTAGGTGGGGATGGGGTGCCATTAGAATAGGTAGGTGGGGATGGGTGCCATTAGCATAGGTAGGTGGGGATGGGTCCCATTAGCATAGGTAGGTGGGGATGGGTGCCATTAGCATAGGTAGGTGGGGATGGGTGCCATTAGCATAGGTAGGTGGGGATGGGTGCCATTAGCATAGGTAGGTGGGGATGGGTGCCATTAGCATAGGTAGGTGAGGATGGGTGCCATTAGCATAGGTAGGTGGGGATAGGTGCCCTCTAGCATAGGTAGGTAGGGATAGGTCCCTTTAGCATAGGCAGGTAGGGATAGGTCCCTTTAGCATAGGCAGGTAGGATAGGTCCCTTTAGCATAGGTAGGTGGGGATGGGTGCCATTAGAATAGGTAGGTGGGGATGGGTGCCATTAGCATAGGTAGGTGGGGATGGGTGCCATTAGCATAGGTAGGTGGGGATGGGTCCCTTTAGCATAGGTAGGTGGGGATGGGTCCCTTTAGCATAGGTAGGTGGGGATGGGTCCCTTTAGCATAGGTAGGTGGGGATGGGTGCCATTAGAATAGGTAGGTGGAGATGGGTGCCATTAGAATAGGTAGGTGGGGATGGGTGCCATTAGAATAGGTAGGTGGGGATGGGTGCCATTAGCATAGGTAGGTGGGGATGGGGTGCCATTAGCATAGGTAGGTGGGGATGGGGTGCCATTAGCATAGGTAGGTGGGGATGGGTGCCTCTAGCATAGGTAGGTGGGGATGGGTGCCTCTAGCATAGGTGGGTGTGGATGGGTGCCTGTAGCATAGGTGGGTGGGGATGGGTCCCTGTAGCATAGGTGGGTGTGGATGGGTCCCTGTAGCATAGGTGGGTGGGGATGGGTCCCTGTAGCATAGGTGGGTGGGGATGGGTCCCTGTAGCATAGGTGGGTGGGGATGGGTCCCTGTAGCATAGGTAGGTGGGGATGGGTGCCATTAGAATAGGTAGGTGGGGATGGGTGCCATTAGAATAGGTAGGTGGGGATGGGTGCCATTAGCATAGGTAGGTGGGGATGGGGTGCCATTAGAATAGGTAGGTGGGGATGGGTGCCTCTAGCATAGGTAGGTGGGGATGGGTGCCTCTAGCATAGGTAGGTGGGGATGGGTGCCTCTAGCATAGGTAGGTGGGGATGGGTGCCTCTAGCATAGGTAGGTGGGGATGGGTGCCTCTAGCATAGGTAGGTGGGGATGGGTGCCTCTAGCATAGGTAGGTGGGGATGGGTGCCTCTAGCATAGGTAGGTGGGGATGGGTGCCTCTAGCATAGGTAGGTGGGGATGGGTGCCTCTAGCATAGGTAGGTGGGGATGGGTCCCTGTAGCATAGGTGGGTGGGGATGGGTCCCTGTAGCATAGGTGGGTGGGGATGGGTCCCTGTAGCATAGGTGGGTGGGGATGGGTCCCTGTAGCATAGGTGGGTGGGGATGGGTCCCTGTAGCATAGGTGGGTGGGGATGGGTAGGGATAGGTGCTCAATCACTTACCTCCCTCCAGCGGCGATGTCTGGTCTCCCCTCTCGCACTCTGAGCGCTCCGGCGGGCCGCATGATTGAATCAGGAAGGCAAGCAGGCGTGCGTGCGTGTCCGGCGCCGCCCCCAGCCATGACGTCGCGTCATGGCCTCTTCAGCCGCGCCTCCTCTCTCCTTCCTTGCTTCCTATTGGCCAGCGGCTGGCAGCAGAATTCGATGGGACAGCTGCCGGCCGCAAAATGTGATGGGACGCGGCCAAGAGGCCGCAATCTACCAAATAGGCGGTCGCGATCTACCGGTAGATCGCGATCGACCTATTGGGCACCCCCGCAGTACAGGGTGCTTCTCCATCTTCAAACCATACTTATAGCCGTAGACATGTGCATCCAGACTAGGCATGCGTAAATAAGAGTCATGCATGCCCAGTAGAACTAAGCCGCTCCTGCATGGGTTGTACTTTATTCTACAGGGCACGTGCACCTTCCTCAGGCATGCCCAGTCCAGGTGCACTTGTCCACACTAAAGCATGGCCAGAAGATGAAAAGGGACCTTGTGCTGGAATGGTGAACATTGCAAGGATCCATGAAGTCTATGGACCATCCAGAAACTTCACACTACTGTGGCAAGTATCTTTTTTTTTTCCTCTCCCTTCAAAAGCAACGTAGAGGCCCACATACAGACAGGGAGGTAGGTAGTAGCTAGGGTAATTAAATACTTGATGCCCTCCAGCAGCCCACACCATTTACAAACCACCCTTAGGGGGAAGTTAGATTCCTACATGGGTACTGAGAAGTTGGGACTTGGGAGGCAGGTTTTCAATAGTAAAATTATGCCAGACTGTAGTTTTGCTTTAACAAGGAGCAATCCATTGTGCCACTGTATGGTTCCACGAGATGAGGAAAGGTCTGTGCAATCTGAGCCTTGATTGGTTGCAGTGGACAGCTGCTTCCCTCTTGCACACGTTTGTAAATCATGCAAATATGTTACAGAATAGAGGGAGGCCTCAATAAATCAAAAGAAAGCGTCTCAGTCATTGACTCCCTGATGACAGAAAATAATCTGCATCGCTACAGAGTCACAGCATAGAAGACCGGTTACCATTCTGAGGTCTGGATCCATCACAGTGTGCTGGGTGGACAGGATGGAACGAAGCTGCTGTGGGAACTCCTCCAGATGCTGGGGGTAACAGTGGGCAGTCTGAAACACAAAAGAAAATAACTACCTTACTGCTGGACTTGATGCCACAACAACCACCAAGGGCCTAATTTCATTGACTATCAAGAACAAAATATAATATGGATTTTCTTCTCATTAAAGGGACCCTGAGCTGTGCATAAAAATGGAAATTTGAACTTCCCTGGGGCATCCTCCAGCCCCAGTAGCTGGCAAGGTCCCTCGCCGTCCTCTGGGTCTCCTCCGTGCTCCCGCTGGTGGCTCCGTTAGGTGCGCTATTTTCCTGAACGCGTACGCAACTGCGCATGCGTGGCCCATCCAGGCGCCTGGTGCAGTCAGTGTTCTGCGCAAGCACAGTTCAGTCTTTTGAGACCCACGATTGCATAGAACACTCACTGCGACAGGCACATGATAAAGGCAGGTGTGCAAACAGTTCGTGCATGCCCAGTTGCGCACAACTTCGGGCAAAGTCGCACACCTAATGGAGCTGCCAGGGTGCATACACATGCAATTTTGATTGACCAATAACACCACCTCCAATAGTATAAGAATTTACCCACATAAAGGGTCTGATTCACAAAGTGGTGCTAACAGCTAGCACGCTGGTGAAAAGACCTTTATCATGACTAAACTCAGTTTAGGCATGATAAGTTTAGGTGTGATAAGTTTAGGCACCAACTGGGTTAGCACCGCAGTGCACAGCTGATCAAAAGTTTTGCGCTAGCAAAGTCTGGTGCACTACGCATAGAGTTTAATGGTGCTGCTTTGCGTGCGGGACTTTGCGCGCGATCTAAACTTATCTAAACTTATCACGCCTAAACTGGCTTTTCACCAGTGTGGTGCAATGGTTATCACGCCTAAAGTCTCTAACTGGGTTAGCACCGCTTTGTGAATCGAGCCCAAAATGTTCATAGTATACAAAATCTGTTGGGCTTTATATTACATAAAGCTGGTAAAATTGGCTATGTTTAACAAATCAAAATTGAAGTGTGTATGCACCCTTAACGATAACCACAATCAAGAAAGGAATTAAGGTGGTGAGGAACGGTCTATAGTTTGCATCCTCTGTTGTAGAGTTCCCCAACCCTATCCTCAAGATTCACCAGCACTACCTGTGTTGCAGGAAACCACACACAATCACAGATGAGGTAATTAGTGTCTCAGTAGCGATGATTAAAGTGGATCCGAGACAAACTTTTGCTGCCCCTTACATATAATTTATTGGGCATTCTTCCCACCAATTTTTTTTTTTAAAATGTTATCACCTAATTGCATGTAAATTAATGTATCCACGCCCCCAGCGCCTAGGCATTCTGAGTCCCATGCTGCAAGTGCTCATGGGAGCTCAGCCTGGGGAGAAGGCTTTTGCTGAAACATGCATGAGATTGCAGAGGCAAGGGGGTGGAGAGGGGAAGAGAAAGGAGTAGAGGGGAGTGAAGTTTTCACAGGCTGAGGGGTGGAGATGCAGAGCAGCTTACCTGTGTAATGATGACAAGCAAAATATGGCTGTTCTCGCTGTACCACATGAAGACCATAATCACATACTGTTGAAGCTGTTTGCAGCTAGATTTACTGTAAACCATCTAAATCTTAGATAAGATAGACACGTTACTTGTTATAGTTAATTTTTCATCTCGGATCCGCTTTAAACTACCTCTGTGGATTTCCACAAAATATGCACTGTTGGCTGGCCTACAGGAAGGGGTTGGGGAACTCTGCTCTATTGCACAGCACCAAGGAAGACACTGGTACTATATCATTCCAAAATAATAACTTTGATAACAATGTGGTGTGTCCTCAAGAGACACAGATAACAAAAAATATGATAAATGTACATGCAGTGTTCTCCCCAGGGCTCTTTAAGTGGGCGGGCCGCCCGGCTGCTTTGAGATCCCGCCCACCTACCTTGCTAAGGCTGATGATGTCACGCATGCAGAGCGTTCCATTGCCTGCTATAAATCGAGTGCTCAGCTCTCCCTATACTCTGCAGGAGCGTGCCTGTGTGACCTGCTTGAACAGTGATTGGCTGGGTGGGTTGTAAGGGGGCAGGGCTGGTTAACTGTCGGTCACCGATTGGCTGGGCGGGTTGTAAGGGGCAGGGCTGGTTAACTGTCTGTCACCGCCATTACGGAAAGCCTCTTCTATGCCCTGCTTTGCTGGCTGCTTGTGTCTGTTAGCTTGCAAACAGCTCAGCTAGCAGAGGCAGCCGCCAGGTACAAATACAAACAGAGCGCAGGGAAACTAGTCCCGTCACTGTGTTACTTGAGGCTGGGGAGAGCATGAAGCTGCAGACACTCTCTCCCCCCTCCCCCGAGCGATCCACACAGAGTCTCTCCTGTGCCCTGGCTGCATGCATCTTCTTCAGCTCAGATACAGTGCACGGCAAGGAGTTCTGACGCCCCGCCCTCTGTTTCCCGGCTGCTTCTCTATCTCTACACAATACAAGCTTCTCTGAAGCATGCCGTGCTGGTGATGTTCAGAACTGAGCGGACCTCTGCTAATGCACTTCTTATCTGATATAGTGCAGAGTCTGCAGAGAGTACACGGAGCTTTCAAGGGTCTGGGAAAACAAATAAACAATAAGCAATGTAGATTAGCTGACTTGCTGGGGATGGAGGCTGCTGCTGAATGCTGTCTCTCATCTGCCTGCTTGCTTGGTTGCCCATAAGATGTAAGTGCCCATACATTACTTGATTTTAGCAACTGGCAGATTTAATATAAGTGATTTATTCTGTCAGAGGTCAGTTGTGAAAAGTTTGCCTAGGACAGTAAAAAATACAAATCCCGCCCTGGCTGTACTAGTTGGGCAAAGTCTGTGAAAAGTTGCTGCTGCAAAAATAGGAAAAATGGAACATAGATCCAGTGTTGAGGGTACGTGCAGGTGGCTTGAAAGGACAGTGTGTGGGGGTGATTCTTGCAGAGTTCACATGCATGTCATTTCATATGGATGTTATTTGCTGTTGGGGTCGAGGGGTATTGCAGATAATTTACTATGATACTGACCCCTGTTTACTATCTGCAATACCGCTTGACCCCAGCAGCAAATAACCATATGAAAAGAAAAATCACCCCCTTTATGAAATGCAACAAACACCCCTGTATGAAATGTGAAATTACTCCCCCCTCCCTCCCCCCATATTAAATGCAATAATCACCCCTGTATGAAATGCAACTATAACACCCATATTCAGTGTTCTCTCCAGGCTCTTTTTAGACGGGCGCATCACCTAACTAAGTTTGCTGAGCAACCGGCTGTCATCAGCTCGCCTCCTCATCCTCTTCTTATGCTGTAGGTAGAGTCGCATTCCCCCTTGCACCCCACCCGGCTACTTTTCCATGCCACCCGGCTGGAAAAAAATCCTGGGGAGAACACTGACATGTGTGTACGTGTGTGATTGTACGTGTGTGTAGACTGCATTAAATCTGACAGATGGTCTAATCCTTCCCCACAATAAAAGACCTAACTGCAAATATCCATATAGCAATGTTTTACCATCCAACTGATCGCAATGCAAGAGGAGAGTATTGATTACAGCAGTGGCGTTCATAACTTTCCTTATTAAATATGATTTGATTAAAGTGATCAAGCATAGATGCTCACCTGTGCCATAAACATGACTAATGTTCCTAGATCCTTGTTTGGCTTGTCTGGCTGAAGTTTGAAAACCTCAATCATGGACTGGTAGTGCTTGTATTGCTGCAAGAACTTCATTGAAAAACAAAAACGTTAGGGTCCGTTTTAAGGAAAACAAAATAAATACTTAGAGTTGAATTACAGCCTGCCATTAAAGCGGTATAATACCCTGACACAATCTATCTATCTATCCGAGTACGTGCCTCAACCTTCAAGCAAGAAGAAGTAGCACCCTGCCCCCAGGGCCGGTCCAAGCAAGAAGAAGTAGCTGCCTGCCCCCAGGGCCGGTCCAAGCAAGAAGAAGTAGCGCCCTGCCCCCAGAGGCGTTCCTAGACTTGCCGCTGAGCTGGAGGGGGTAGCGGGCAGGAAGGGGGTATTGGGCACAACGGCGGGGAGGGGGGGGGGGGGGGTCGGACCCCCCCTCCCTTACCTGGATCCCCCATCTGTGCTCCCCCTCTAGCTTAAAGTGGATCCGAGGTGAACTTTTACTAAATTGCATAATTTCGTTCCTTTCCTATTGTTTATAGGGCATTCCTCAAGCCAAATACGTTTTTGTTTTAATACTTTAATTCTCTATAAACTAAATAAACCACGCCCACAGGTTTTAAGAGAGCCTTGGCAGTAGCAAGGGCTCATGGGAGCTCAGTCTGGTCAGGAGGAGGAGGAGGAGGTGTTACTAGCCATTGTTTTCTGAGGCAGAGGGAGAGGAGGGGGGATTAGGTTTTTTTTCACAGGCTTAGTGATCAAGATACAGATAAGCCTGCCTCTGTGTAATGTTTACAAACAACATGGCTGCTGTCATTGTATCACAGGAAGAATTAATCATTTTCTATTAAAGCTGTTTGCAGCTATATTTGCTGTGTAAACTATCTAAACTTTAGATAAGATATATAGACAAGTTACTTGTTATGCTGGATACACACGGTGCGTTCGCGCACTTCGATTTTCCCGTCGATTTGTTTATTTCCAACATGTCCGATTTGGATTTCGATGGATCGTTAGGTCGATTCGCATGCAAAGTATGCCGAATCTACCTAGCGATCCATCGAAATCCAAATCGGACATGTTGGAAATAAACAAATCGACGGGAAAATCGAGTGCGCGAACGCACCGTGTGTATCCAGCATAATAGTTAGTTTTTCATCTCGGATCCGCTTTAAGTTCAGCAACAGCCGCCGCTATTAGTAAGAGGCAGTGGGCGGGGAGGACTCACCTCTTCCGCGTTCCACTGTCGTCACTTCCTGCAATGCCGTCCACTTACAATACAGTGGGCGGCATTGCAGGAAGTGACAACAGTGGAACGCACGCTGCAACGCTGAAGAGGTGAGCCATCCCCGCCCGCTGCCTCTTACTAGTGATGGGTCGTTCGCGAACGAGCCGGCTCTAAGAGCCGGCTCTTTGCTGTGAACGACAAGAGCCGGATCTCAGTTTTAAAAGAGCCGATGCCTCAGTAGCCCCACACAGCTCTGATTTGCTATGCAATAAAGGGCGCTGAGGCATGCTGGGAGATGTAGTTCTCCTCTTGCAGCTTGTAGGAGTGTATGGGGCGGAGCAGAGCAGTAGCAGGAGGAATTGCCCCAGTCAGCGAAGCAGTCTGGAGTTGTCATGGAGACGGGGGCGGGGCTTTTACTCCGATTCTCAGTGGTGTCCAGTGATATTTAATGAAGAGCCGATTGAGAGCCGTAAGAGCCGTCTCTTTAATGGGAGCCGATTCAGAAGAGCTGATTCTCTGAGAAGAGCCGGAATTCCCATCACTACCTCTTACTAATAGCGGCGGCTGCTGCTGAACTTAAGCTTTAGGGGGAACGCACATGGGGGACCATGGTGGGGGGGGAGGTCCTGCTGAGCTAAAGCCGCTGTGCCCAATACCCCCGCGTATGCTACGCCGCGGGTCAGCTAGTATTCAATAAAAACATGTTTTCCTACTTTTTATATGCCATACGGTTAGCATATTTGCTTTTGTGCATAAGTAATATTATTCATTTACAAATTATACATTCCCAAAGTACACTTTTTTTTACTCAGAGCTGATTTTGCATTTTATTCATAACTGCTTTATTCATTGTCTAACTTAAAGGGAAGGTTCAGGGAGGGTGGAGAAAAAATAAAAATCAATTTCCACTTACCTGGGGCTTCCTCCAGCCCGTGGCAGGCAGGAGGTGCCCTCGCCGCCGCTCCGCAGGCTCCCGGTGGCCGACCCGACCTGGCCAGGCCGGCTGCCAGGTCGGGCTCTTCTGTGCTCCAAGTCCTTGTACTTCTGCGTCCCACGCCGGCGCTCTGACGTCATCGGATGTCCGCCGGGCTGTACTGCGCATGCGCAGAACTACTGCGCATGCACAGTACAGCCCGGCGGACGTCCGATGACGTCAGAGCGCCGGCGTGGGACGCAGAAGTACAAGGACTTGGAGCGCAGAAGAGCCCGACCTGGCAGCCGGCCTGGCCAGGTCGGGTCGGCCACCGGGAGCCTGCGGAGCGGCGGCGAGGGCACCTCCTGCCTGCCACGGGCTGGAGGAAGCCCCAGGTAAGTGGAAATTGATTTTTATTTTTTCCCCACCCTCCCTGAACCTTCCCTTTAAGCATAAATGCTTTCTGATTGTCTCACTGTCTTTAGGAGTCCCGGCACTGTCAGAGAAGGCTTTGTTTACATTCCTCACCTGATACACTTAAACACAAGATACCATTATCTGCAAGTTTGGATGTGTCCAGCTCTACTGGCAGGGAAGCTTCTTTGGCCTGTGTTAACCCTTTGAATGCTGTTCTAGTAAAAAAGAAAAATATGCTGGTTGTATATAATACAGGGCTGTGGAGTCTGAGTTGGAGTCAGAGTCGAGGAGTCGGAGTAATTTTGGGCACCCGGAGTCGGAGTCGTTGATTTCATAAACTGAGGAGTCGGAGTAGAGAGTCGGATGATTTTTGTACAAAATCCACAGCCCTGTTAAGTATTAGACTAAGGAGTCGGAGTCGAGGAGTCTGAGCCATTTTGGGTACCGGGAGTCGGAGTTGGAGTCGTGGTTTCATAAACTGAGGAGTCCGAGTCGGAAGATTTTTGTACCGACTCCACAGCCCTGATATAATATGCTGTAAATAATCTATTAGAGCAAAGTAGAAATGCTGGGTTATATTCCGCTTTATTAATTTACGTACAATGAAGTCATGTTTTCTGTGCATATACTATAGCTTGCACCAGGGCTGTGAAGTTGGTACAAAAATCATTCAACTCCTCATTTTATAAAACCACCGACTCCTGGTATCCATAATGGCTCTGACTCCGACTCCTTAGTCTAATACTTACCAGGGCTGTGGATTTGGTACAAAAATCATCTGACTCCCGACTCCTCAGTTTATGAAACCACCGACTCAGGCTCCAGGTACCCAAAATTGCTCCGACTCCAACTCCTCCACTCCACAGCCCTGGCTTGCACTATAAAATTACTAGCATGGAAATGTATGCAAACTGCACATAGCAGTATTTACAAACCTCACAGCCAAAAATGTAGTATGTACCACGCAGCTGCATTCCCTGCTTCACAGGAAGTCTGTGAATAACTGTAAAACTCTAGATAATGAATTGCTGAACTTACGAGTGCCACATACCCATTGTTAATTCTAATGAACTATAGAAGCCAGTTTTACTATACAGGGTGTCATGAAAGTGATTCCTATCTCGGCACTGTACGACCCCAGAGTAAAGTGATAGACCAAAGAAGCTGTATCTCACCTCCTCCGTATAGGAGTGCGGATCCCTCTTGATCAGATTCTGCAGCTGCGGAAGGTTGGTGGGCAGCTTGTTGTTATTCCTCCCAGACATATCGGCGGCTGAGGCAGATCAGACACTAACACAACGACCAGCGTTATTTCTACCTCGCTAACAATTTTCCGTTCAGATTTCTACCAGCTAGCACACGTGTATACATGCAAGGAAGTCGCCATGCCAAGCAGAGAATGACATCACGACGGGAACTCAATGGGTACATCCTGTAAGGAGCACTAGCACATGTTTGTCGCCATCTAGCGGTAGAATGCAAATATACTTTTGCACAAACATTTCCATTTCCCTCAAATTAATATAATTATTACTACGGTACTACTGTAGTTAGTTTACTATGTTTTATAAAGTTTAACATACAGTGCAGACAGTGGGCCTGTTAGTGAGGTTATAAACCTTAGATGAACAATGATAAAAAGGTAACTACTACTATATAGGTGTGATCTCAAATTGGACTTCCAGGGTTGTTGTTTTTTTTTTATTATTATTTCAAACACCAAAATGAATGTAGGCTGAACCCGATCTTTGCACAGAGCTAATACACTTTGTAAAGCTAATAATTAATTAACTGCCAGCTCCATTCATTATTCAAATTGTGAGTTAATTAATCATTTGCTTTCAAATCTAATTAGATAATGATTCATAATTTGCTTTCAAATTAATCTACCAAAGATGTGTCTCCTCAGGCTAATGCCAGTTCACTTAGGTTAAAACTCTCTGATAAGTGATACTGTCATATTATTTGCTTTTCTCTAACTTAGGTAGGGAATGAGCATAGTCAGACTGGGACACTGAGGGCCCTCCAGAGAAATCTCAGCCTGGGGCCCGTGCACTCCATGTTTTGGAGCTTACATGCATATGTACTCTAAAGTACTGCAGAAAGTGTTAGTGCTATATAAATACATCACAATAATATGGTAAAATCTATGGTATGACCATATGGTAGGGCTAGTTTGTGAGCTCCTCTGAGGACAGTTAATGGCAATGACTATGCAGGGGTGTCTCCACAGAGTTTTTAGTGAGGGAGCTAAAAAGCCTCCAGCTCCTAATTCGTACGCAGAGCCGCAAAACAGATGTAGCAGTGAATGCTAGGCGGCTTTTTTTTCCTCTTCACCTCCCTATGCCTCCCCTTCATTTCATATTCCTCCCCTTTATGTAGTAGTGCAGCCCGATTGGCTGCTCTCTCTGACCCTCACGTTTTCAGCAGCCACGCCTCTGATTGGCAATACAGTAACGTCACCGACGTCATATGTAGTTGCAGGAGGAGTGAATATGAGGCTGCTTGCGGGGGTGACCAGAACACGGGAGAGAGAAGACAGGAGACGGCGGAGATCATTGACGGAGAGCGGAGAACAGATCCAGGCCCGGAGGAGGACCCCATTTGGACAGACGGAAGACTAATCCAGGCAGAGGGGAACCGCATTGCTTGCTGAGGCTGCTGACAGAGGAAGAAGAAGAAGAGCATGTGGTAATGTATTTTCTTTTTTTAGTACATGCACCACCGCTGCGCATCTCTGCATACTAATGGGGGCAGACCTATACCTACACTAGGGGAAGATCTATACTGGGGGCAGACTGGGGGAGTGTCTGAGGGCTGGGAAGAGGGAGGGCTAATGCATACTAAATCAAAAGGAGAAGGGCAAACAGTAAGGGAGGATATGACATCACGATTGGCTTCACACAGTCATCCTAAAATGGAACCTCTTAGGAATAGAAATCTCTTTATTTACTATACAGTATATAACTTGCTGCAAAGCAAAACGTGGACAGTGCAATGCATATGTTATGTAAGTACAGCAAGTATTTATCTACTTATACATGTGTTGTTTTTTTCGGAGACACTATGCCTAACAGCTCCTCTTTAAGTATACAGTACCTATTTTCTTCCCTTTTATTTTTCATACTGCGCTATTATTGTCTCTATAATTGTTGATTTTAATGATTTTCTGTATATATTCATTGTTTATATTGCATTGATAATAAACGACTAAAAAGTCATTTATTTGTTCAGCTACCCCTGCTATTCAGCCGCTCAAACAGAACCCTAGCTTCTGAAGAGTCACTACTACTGTTAATAGCTAGATAAAATAGAGTGTGTTTAACCGTTTTATTTGCAGGTATTAGTGTCAGTGTAGAAGTCTCCTACCCTTCTGTAGGAGTGGTGGCAGTTATACCCTGAAATAGTGTGTAAATTGTATTACTGTAACTCACAAGCTCCCTTCTAGTCTGTCTGCTGCCAAAATTCCAGCGGTTTCTGCGCACCGATGGCGACCACAGATTGCATGGTCTGTGTGCTGAAACCGATTGGAAGGCATTGTGCGGTCTGACCACTAGGGGGCGTGTGACACTCACCAGTTGACCTTTCAGTTATAACTGACAGTAACTGATATATTTCAATTTTGATAACATTTTGTCAGAACTGAAAGGGATCATTGTATACAGAAAATGGTGAGCTTATAAGAGGAACTAATGGCGAGGTAAGTATGTAATATTAATTTGCAGCTATATCATGTGTTTATCGGTTCAGGTTCCCTTTAAGGGCCCTTTTCCTCTGAGAGCGAGTCGCTTAAAATTAACAAAATTGGGGTTGTTACTTTAACATAGGAATCGTGAAAAGTATTTTCCACTATAGCGATTCGATTTTCTGAAAAATCACAATTGCTTTTTGGAGTGATTTTACCTGCGATTGTGCTTTAATGTTACATGTTAAATGCAAAATCGCAATCACATAGAAAAATTGATGAAAAATCGCAATCGCTTACATTTGTGGTTTTCTTTTGTGATTGCAAGTGGAAAAGGGCCCTATAGTGTACCTGAACCTAGTAAAAAAAATTAAAGTAAAGTTAAAAAGAGTAAAATTATTTAAAATAAACACATGATGCAAATTAATATTACATACTTACCAGTTCCTCCCAGAAGCTCACCATTTTCTTCTTACAGTGATCCCTTCCATTTCTAGCAAGATTTTGTCAGAAATAAAATATATAATTTGCTGTCAGTTATATATCAGTTGTTGACAATTATAACTGAAAGAAACTGATGAGCAAGGTAATGTCCTGCCGGCTGTGGCAGCAGTCATTATTGGCTGCCAGGGCCGAGTTTTATTTGATGTGTGTCTGAATAGACAGTTTTATCCCTTCCCCTTCTATGTAGTATGAGAGCTTACCTACATAAATCTGTTCATAGCATTCAAGTCTGTTGACCCTATAAGAAGGTGGTAAACAGGGGCGTAGCAATAGGGGGTGCAGAGGTTGCGACTGCATCGGGGCCCTTGGGCCAGAGGGGCCCCAAAGGGCCCTCTCTCAACTGTAGAATTAGCTTTCTATTACTCCTGTGTGCATAATAATCACTTCTACAGATACTTTGAATAGCGGTAATTATTAACAAACTGCTCCCCATCCCCTTCTTGCACCTCTGACACAGTAGTTGCCATTGGCAGGTTTTGGTGCGCCGTATCAATTGTTATGTATAGAGTGCTTGGGGGGCCCCAATGTAAAACTTGCATCGGGGCCCACAGCTCCTTAGATACGCCACTGGTGGTAAAATTGGCAGTGATTGGCCAATCAAAATTGGATGTGTTTACCAGGCTTAAAGGTGACAAAATCTCTCTTATTGAATCTGATAAGAGAGAGATCTGTCAGCTGCCCATACACCACAGGCCGATTCCCAATCAATTTTAGCATGAAATCGATCGGGAATCGGCCTTATACGCCACCTCGCCACTGTGCCCCCCTAATGTAAACGCCCCCCCGTCCCCCGTGTAAAGTGTATGCATTACCTGTAGAGATGGCTCGAACCTCCGATTTTAGGTTCGCAAACCTCGAATGCGAACTTCCGCAAAAGTTCGATCTGCGCGAACTTTCGCGAACCGCAATCGACTTCAATGGGGAGGCGAACTTTGAAAACTAGAAACATTTATGCTGGCCACAAAAGTGATGGAAAAGATGTTTCAAGGGGTCTAACACCTGGAGGGGGGCATGGCGGAGTGGGATACATGCCAACAGTCCCGGGGAAAAAATCCGGATTTGACGCACAGCAGCGTTTTAAGGGCAGAAATCACATTGCATGCTAAATTGGATGCCTAAAGTGCTTTAAAACATCTTGCATGTGTACACATCAATCAGGTAGTGTAATTAGTGTACTGCTTCACACTGACAGACCAAACTCACTGTGTAACGCACCGCAAACAGCTGTTGTTGTAGTGACGGCTGTGCTGGACTGGTGCGCACCATGGCCAGAGTGCAGGCGATAGCGGTTTTCAAGCCCATATGGTCGCCGGGCTGAGGTAGCTCAATGACAGAACAACAGTGACTGTCCAGCTGATCGAATTTGGTCTGTCCACAATGAAGCAACGACCTTATTATCTTGGGTGTGCCCCCCCCCCCCTCAAGACACTCATATAGCCGGCAGTCATTGCTTCATTGTGAAACGCAAGCCCCTTCACTGCGGCAAGGTAATGATCATGAAAGGGAATTGACACATGTACATGCCTTTTGTTTTGTTGTTGCAGCTGCAGTGCAGCCAGAAAAATTAGGCAGGCATGTACACGCACCAGAAAAATTATTATAGCGGCCGCTGCTAGCAGAGGCCTTAAAAATTCAGTAATCCGCCTGGAGTCCTGGACCCTGTTGGTGGTGGCAGAGAAGGCAGTCAAGCGGCCTGCAGGCAGAGATGCTGTGTGGGGAGCGACTTAGTCTTGGGGCAGGCAGTCACACGGCGTGCAGGCAGAGATGCTGTGTGTGGGGACTGACTTAGTCTTCGGGCGGGCAGTAGCCCTCCGGGATCCATGCCTCATTCATTTTGATAAAGGTGAGGTACTGAACACTTTTGTGACCTAGGCGACTTCTCTTCTCAGTGACAATGCCTCCAGCTCCGCTGAAGGTCCTTTCTGACAAGACATTTGAGGCAGGGCTAGACAGAAGTTGGATTGCAAATTGTGACAGCTCTGGCCACAGGTCAAGCCTGCGCACCCAATAGTCCAGGGTTCATTGCTGCTCATAGTGTCTACATCCAGACTTAAGGCCAGGTAGTCGGCTACCTGCTGGTCGAGTCATTGATGGAGGGTGGATCCGGAAGGGCTAAGGCGAGGCGTTGGACTAAAGAATGTCCGCATGTCCGACATCACCATGAGATCACTAGAGCGTCCTCTCCTTGCCTGCGTGGACATGGGAGAAGGATTACTGGCAGTGGTACCTTTATTCCGTTGCTGTGACATCACCCTTAAACGCACTGTAAAGCATAGTTGCCAGCTTGTTCTGCAAGTGCTGCATCCTTTCTGCCTTCAGACCTGTGCTGCCGCAGGTGTTGAGGAAACATCTGGTTCTGCTGAGAATTGATCCCACAACTCTTCCTCCTGTTCCTGTAACTGTTCCTGACAGCTTTCTCCTGTTGTAGCAGGCGGTTAAACATCAGGAGCGAGTCGTGCTATCGCATCCAGCGAGTCGTGCTATCGCAAATTAAGCACCTCACCGGCAAGTTGTTTCTTCGTTGAACATCAGCCAAGCGTGCCATGGCCATGTAAGACCGCCTGAAATGCCCACACACCTTCCTAGACTGCTTCAGGATGTCCTGTAAGCCTGGGTAATTAGACACAAATCTCTGAATTATTAGATTATTAGATTCAGCACATGTGCCATGCAGGGTACATGTGTCAACTTTCCCAAATTCAAAGCCGAAATGAGATTGCTGCCGTTGTCACACACCATGTTGCCAATCTCCAGTTGGAGTTTGTTAAGAGCAGCCAGGAGAGCTGCTCCAGTGTGACTCTCCGCTTTGAGGCAAGACATGTCTAAGATGTCCTACCACACAGTAACTCTCTAAGGAATATTTAACAGCCCCACCTAGTGTTTCCACCCCACCCTTTAGATTTGGAGCCTCTGGCAGGGTCCTCCATTCCCTAGTGTATTCTACAGGATCATGTGCTCCTGTCCTATGACAGCCTGTACTTGTATTACTGGGCCTACCTAACCAGCCCATATCACACAATCATGTATTTTGAACAATTTGCATGTTTAACTTTGTTCTATGTTGTATAACCCTATGTCTGTCATCCTTGTATCATTGTATATATTTATTGTCCAGCGCTGCGTAATATGTTGGCGCTTTATAAATACAATAAATAATAATAAAATAATAATAATAATAAGCTGAGGAGAACATAAAATCTACTGTAGTTGGAAGGGTGACAAGATGGATCATATTCACAGCGCCACATTTTGAGTTAATAAATCTCATGCCATGTGTTGTTGGAGAGTGGACTCTCTAGCCATGTTAATGCTTAATAGCTGCAGTTTTTAACACATTTCTTGTGTGCTGTCACTGCTGTGTTCTCAAATTTTTTGAGCAAATGTATTTTTCCTGTTTGAGTCACAAGCAAACCTGAACTGAAAATAAACTTCCAATGCAAATTCCTTTCTCCAAACAGAGGTGCCAAGCATGTATAGGCAGCAGTCATGCCCACCACTGCCCCCTGTTCTCCTCCATTCCCCTCTATTCCCTTGTAAATGCCCTTGTAAGTGTGCCAAGTTGGCCAGGTCACCCACTACTGCGCAAGCATTGGCCTGGCGGCAGACGTCCTCGATCGCACTCCTGTGCCCAAGAGCAATCTGTGCATGGTAACAACTTGATGAGGACTGCTAATATCTGTTATTTTTTCATCAAACTGGTGCATCATAAGTGCCTGGAGCCTCGGTTTGTAGAAACAGTTCGCCTGGGGTATTGTGAGGGTTAGCGGAAATACCACCGCCACGCTGGGCAGCATGGCGGCGGTCTCCGCTTCCCAGCCAGCGGTTTCCGTCACACATGCGGAGCCGCCGGCACAAAGCAGGGGGGCCGCCGCTGCTGGCGACATGGCGGCGGGTCCCTCAACTCAGCCGGCGGATTTCGGTGCGCGCCCGTGCGCTGACCTGGGGCCTGGCCTCTCTGGTGCTCAGAGGCAGAGGGTCATGCGCGCGCGCGCGAGGCGGCAGGACTTTTACCTCCTACGTAGGAGGTTCAGCTGACTCTCCAGTCAGCTGACCTCAGGGGGTCTCCGGATTGGCTGGGCTTCTGGGCGGGCTGGCTGAGTACTCTCAGCATTTAAGGAGCTGGATGTCAGTTGCTCCTTGTCTGCTGTCGTGAATACACATTGTGTTAGCGCTCAGACCTTAGTCCAGTTTCCCAGGTGTTGATACCAAGGACGTCACACCTCAGATTAGGATTGTATTTGTATATTTGCCTGTGTTTTGACCTTGGCTTTCCCTGACTACTCTTTACTCTTATCGCTTTTGTACTTCTGCCTATCTGATTCAAGTTGCCGACCCTGCCTGTTTAACGACTCTAAATCAGCCATCTGTTTCTGTACTGCTGCCGCCTTCTCTGATGCCGAACCTCTGCTCGTCTGACCTTTCTCCCTTCAGTGGAACGTCTCCCACTGTAGGGTTATCTCTGAGGCTTGCCTCTCCGAGATGCCTGCCCTAGCAGACGATTACTGCCAGGGGCCGAGATTCCTCTCTTAGTCTGGACTGAGGATCTCACACACGGGGTTCCCATTCAGAGGTAACCACACCTCTGAGGAATCGCCGTGTGGTGGATATTTCCACGATCTTGTGAAATCAGTGCTGTTGTTATTGTGATTCACTGTGTTAGGTGTCCAGAGGTTAGTCGCACTTGTATTATTGGTGATTCTGCAGATCATCAATAATCAGGTGACATCTGTATTGTTGGCAATACTGCAGATCACCAATAATCAGATTCTCTCTGTGTGCTGACACCAATCCTTACAGGTATCCTTTAATTGTATGTGCGATACTAATGGTAAATAGAGCATTAGTTCATATTTTTTTCATTTTTAAAGTAAACCTGTCATTTTGATAAAAGCAAAAGTTAGATACTTACCTCGGAAGAGGGGCCCTGTGAAAGTTTTCAGCCATGTCTCATCCTTGAACAAGCACAGCTGGACTGCACAGGCGCAGGACACCTTGGGCCTGTGCAGCAGCACGAAGCAGCGAGCGGCGTGTACACAACTGCCATGATCATTTTTTTTAAATTAATCCACACCTTTTTGGATTTACCGTATTTAATAATAAAAAAAAAACCTCTGCATTAGTCGCTACTTGGAGCTGCAATCACAGTCACTAAATCACATACCTATCAGCAGCCCTGGATTGATGTCAGTCACATACCTATCAGCAGCCGTGAATTGATGTATTGAAACCCAAGTTATAGTGGTAAATCACTTTATAGTAGCAGGCAATTTTCAATTACCTCAGTCCAGTTCTGCTGGACTACTCATGGTATCCTTCTGGAGAAGCTATGAGATCATCAAATGTTTAACACTTGTGCAAATCTTCTGGGATTTGCTGCACACAAATTCAGATGGTGGATTGCCGCAGCCTATCAAAATCAACAGGCTTCTTCTGAATTTGCGTGCGGGAGGAAAAAAATGGTTGGTAGCATAATTTCCCATCATGCATGCGATGCCCCATAGCCAGAGCCGGATTAAGGCTAAATGGGGCCCTAAGCAAAGTAACTGATTTGGGCCCCCCATCATGTCGTAATAGAATCAGAAGATGCAGCTGCACAGCAACATGCCACACACAGGGGCAGCCGAGCTACTGGTTGCTATGGGCAACAGCCCGCTTTCCTCTGTGGGTGCAGAATGCAGGGAATAGCAGCGGCAAAATGCAGAGTGAGAGATGAATGGCTGGGACATTTGCACTCAGGGGATGGGGCAACCCTGTGAAGAGGGCGCCAGATATAACAGCAGCAGCACTTTCCCCCTGCATCTCCAGCCTGCCAATAGCAGAAAGCTCTGGACACCGCCAAACCGGAAGCCGTTCCCCAGACAGAATTACATAATCACCCCCACCACTGAACAACCGATTTCCTCCCAAACTAGACAGCCACCATGCAGCCTCCATCCCAGTGAATACAGTAGTCCAGCAGAGAAGGCAGCCGCAGCGGGGGAGAATGACAGCACCAGATGACTCACATTTACCTATTGCGATCCAAGCAATATTGGTCCCATCATCCAGAGCCCATCTGTCTCCTCAAGAGTGCTGCTGCTCTGTTACTACTGCTATTACTACTTCCTGTCTGATCTGAGAATCAGGAAGTTCAGAGCGAGCGGCTGCACTGTAGAAGAGACAGATGGGTTTCAGATGACGGGATCTCTATCACTTGGATCATGGATAGGTGAGTGAGTGTTTGCCATCTGCTGCTATCATTCTTGCGGCAGCTGTGATTCTCTGTGGGAAGGGAGGGAGGGGTGGGCAGCGGCAGAGCGCACAGTAGCAGGAGGGGGGCCTAGGAGGAGAGCCTGGCTCTGAAGACAATCAGCAGCGCACAGCATCATTTGACAAGACAAGACAAATAACATTTATATCACGCTTTTCTCTTGGCGGACTCAAAGTGCCAGAGCTGCAGCCACTAGGACGCGCCCTATAGGCAGTAGCAGTGTTGGAGAGACTTGCCTAAGGTCTCCTACTGAATAGGTGCTGGCTTACTGAACAGGCAGAGCCGAGATTCGAACCCTGGTCTCCTGTGTCAGAGGCAGAGCCCTTAAAGGGACTCCGAGCAGTGCCTGTGGGTATGCCTTTAAGCATACCCACAACTAATTAATTACATCCTCACACCTACCAGCATGATGTTTGTAATTATATCCCCCTGGGTTCCTTATATTTCATTGCATTGTGCTGAATCGAGCTGCCGACTTTGGAGAAAAGTCGTCCTGTGTAATACAATTTAACTATGGAAAGATGCATATCATTTTGAAGCGCTCTTTCTCCTCTTTCCAATGATAGATAAACTGCCACCCTACGCCTTTTAGTTTTCGCTATTTTCGCGATCGAAATTGCCATGGCCGCGATTTCGATCGCGAAAATAGCGAAAACTAAAAGGCATAGGGTGACGGTTTATATATCATTGGAAAGAGGAGAAAGAGAGCTTTAAAATGATATGCATCTTTCCATAGTTACTGCACTGCTCAGAGTCCCTTTAACCATTATACTATCCAGCCACCGCTGACAGGATGGCGAGGGCTGGTTTATGTGCTAATGGGGCCCCTTTGACTCTGAATGGGGCCCCAAGCGACTGCTTTTGTTGCCTGGTCGGTAATCCGGCCCTGCCCATAGCACTAGGGGGAAGTATCAGCATGCGGCTCAGAGACACATGCAGGGCACAACAGGGAACGGGCCCTAACATTGAGTAGCTCATTATGCACCAGTTTGATGACAGTAAAAATGACAGATATTAGTAAACAATAAACTAGTAGCACAGTACATATGGGGAGGGGTTCCTTCTCTGTGTAATAGTATACAAATCAGCAAAAAAACAATCCAGTAACATAGTACACATAGAGAAGGGGTCCATTCTCTGTGTAATAGTGTACTGTGTTACATTGTTCTCTTGTCAGTTGTATTTCCTATTTGCTGCTCATTATACTGTCTGTAATAGTTATCATCCCATTTATGCACCAGTGTGAGTATTCTACTTTGTACAATGCCATAAAAGTTGATGGTGCTACTGTATATAAATCAATAATAAATGTATGCTACGATATAATGTACTGTTGCTAGTACTACTTTGTATATACAGTACAGTATACTACAATTATTTTAACCCTCCTGGCGGTATATTAAAAACCGCCAGGGGGCAGCGCAGCCGGTTTTTTTGATTTTTTTTTTTTATATCATGTAGCAAGCCGAGGGCTCGCTACATGATAGCCGCTGCTCAGCGGCATCCCCCCAGCCCCGCCGATCGCCTCCGGCGATAGGCGATCAGGAAATTCCGTTCAAAGAACGGGATTTCCTGGAGGGCTTCCCCCGTCGCCATGGCGACGGGGCGGGATGATGTCACCGACGTCATGTACGTCGTGACGTCTAAGGGAGTCCCGATCCACCCCTTGCCGCTGCCTGGCGCTGATAGGCCAGGCAGCGCAGGGGTCTAGGGGGGGGGCTGTCTTGCGACGCGGATAGCGGCGATCGAGCGCAGGGCGGCGGCGATCGAAGTGCTGACGCAGCTAGCAAAGTGCTAGCTGCGTTCAGAAAAAAAAAATTATTCAAATCGGCCCAGCAGGGCCTGAGAAAACCTCCTGCGCGGCTTACCCCGAACGTAGTTCGGGGTTACCGCCAGGAAGGTTAAATCATATACATATAAAAATAACTATATACTGTAACTGAAAATAAAAATATGACAATATTTTCTTTGCTACTAATCTTCTAGTAATTATCCATACTACACAACCAATTCATTATTTTTTTTTTTCCGCTTCAATGTCTCTTTAAACAAATCATTACCGGAATAAATTATTTAAAGTGACACTTAAGTACAAACAACATGAAGAGATAAACAATTGTATCTATCTTCCTACTCTTAAACATGACTTTTAGATATCCCGGAGTTTGATGTTCTGTTTAAAGTCGTAACAAAAAAAGCAGATTTATTTTTTCTTTCAGCTGTATTTAACAGTCTGTTTCTGTGCCTCAGAGTGCTCAAATATATGAACTATTGACCCTTTTTAATCTATCCTCTTCTGGCAGAGAATGGGGCTTCCTAGAGCAAAGTATTTTATGGCTGTAATTCCTTACCAGTAGTCTGACTGGGACTGGAGAAAAACTCAGTCAGTTGAATAGTAGAATATTAACTCTTTCAGGCAGAGAAAGAAAAAAAGCATCACAGCATATTTATTTGTGTGCTATGCACTGTACATACACATGTCTATCTCATGTCACATGTCACTTAAGGTTTCCTTTAAGGCAAATAAAAGCATCAAGTCACCCACAATATTACTAAATATAAAAATATGCATACATATTAAATTGCCTTTGAAATGCTGGGTGCCTTAATTATATGTTATATGAGTTAATCATCATAGGGTATTTGATATATGTTTTTTTAGTATTTGATTACTGTAGTAAATTGAACAAGTAATGTACACAGAGAACCGGTGCACAGAAGGAGCCAGATTCTATTATTTGATGTTGATTTATAATTAACTTGTAGTTTGAATCAGAAATTCCTCTGCCTGCCTTTTTGCAAGTGTAATAATAACTATGGAGCGGGCAGGAGTTCCAAATACAGCTGATTCTCTCTGTGCACCTTGCTTGTTGAATTCCCCACTGTAATAATATTAATGTAATATTGGTTATATTTGATTAGAAGATATGCTGCTCATGTCCAGTTGTGTGTTTTCTATTTTCCGACTCCCTCAGCATACCTGGAACAAGAACAAATTATCTGTTAAGTTCTTCAATACAAATGTTTCCAGTCTTTTCAGTTTAATTTAAATGGAGAGAAAAAGATGAAGCTGTCCCAGTTTTGTATTTTGGAAACATGGTGGTAGTTTCACTCAAAGCCAGTAAGATTTTACTGGTACTTCCTTCAGTAGAGTAGTACTGTATGTGACGCGTAAATATATAACCCATATATTTACGCTACACATACTACTCTACTAGCAATCAATGCTATGGTAAGTAATGCACGTTACCCATGTACTGCAGGTTGCACTAATTGCACCCCAAATGCTTCCACTTTCCTAATCTCACGGTCTGTGGGTAACTCTGGATACTTCACTTTAATTTAGACCACATATTAAGACATTAACTACCTCCTTCTACTTATATCTCATTTACAGAATTTGTTGATTTCTTTCACCGGCGGCTACTAAAATGCTTGTACATGCTCTAATCATATCCTGTTTTGACTATTGTAACACAATACTCTGTGGTCTAACAAAAGCCTGGCTGGCACCTCTTCAGTCACTACTGAACTCTGCTGCCCATCTCATCCACCTCTTCTCCCACTCCTCTGAGGCAGCCCCTTTCTGCCAATATCTCTATTGGCTACCTATTACCCAAAGGATCGAGTTTAAACTCACCCCATCATACAAAGCTCTACATAAGTTGTCACCCCCATACATTTTCTCATTAATCTCCAGATACCATCCCACCTGGATCCTTTGCTCTTCCCATGAGACCCTCTTGTCCACTAGCTTGGTCAACTCCTCTCAATCCCACATTCAGGCAATTTGGAATGTTCTCCCACAGCCAGTCTGCCATGCTCTAAGCCTGGAAATCTTCAAACATGCTCTCAAAACAGACCTGTCCAGGCAAGCCTATAATTTGCTATAGGTAGCATTGCAGGCTCACCGTCTCATCCTCTAACCCCTGTGTCCTTTTCCATAATGTCTCCAACCTACTACCTTCTAGATCAGGTATGTCAAACCGGACTTACGAGGGCCAAGATCCTCACACATTTTTGACACAGCTCAAATTAATTGATGGGTCTGAATCAGGAATCAGGAAAGGTGTGGTCCATCAGGTAGAACACATTCCTTTCTTTCTCAGTGCATCCTAAACACTGGCATGGATCTGGCCTTCCAGGCCTGTAATTCGACACAGGTTCTAGACTGTAAGCTTGAAAGGGCAAGGACCTCCTCCTAGTGTTTCTTATGCTGCTCTAAGTTATCATATGAACATGTACCAGTAGTGTTGTCAAACCAAAGACGCCCCTGATGAGGCACACGTGGTGTGACGAAACGAGTCGGGTGGAGCTACCTCGGACTGTCAGGAAGCACAAGAGCGCACAGCGTGGAAGAGACTTTTTATACCCACAAGTGGCGGATTGACAGCGGGAGCGGAGCGGAACTAACGAGCCTGACCGGGAGGCATGGGGGAGAGCCCGTTCTTAAAACTCTGAGCGCTGTTATTGATTCCACAATTGTGAGTAATATTTTAAAAATTAAACGTCATTTTACCAAACGGAACTGTACTATGTGAGGTTTCTCATCCAATGAGGTACATTTGCTTATGAAAGCGGTGATAATCAGGAAGAAGGAGGAACGGAGCTGATGTACTGATCGAGGAGGATAATACCTAAACGTTTTTTGACCAGTCTCACAGTGGTCAATAGGATTGGGTGAGTGCAATCATTTATATGAGGCTTACAGTGGTGTATATACAAGGTGGAGCGCTGTCTATTATACCAAAGGAAATTTGAAGCAAGGTGAAACTGACACCAGTCTAGAAGCACATACCAACAAGGAGACTGTTTTTAACAGCAGATTTTATTGGACTTTATTATTTTTATTTTTAGAGCAAAGATGCTCATATGGGACTCTTAGGCTACTTGCACACCAAGACGTTGCGTTAGGTGCCACGTTAAGGTCGCATAACGTGCACCTAACACAACGTATGGTGCTGCAAGTGAGGACGGTAGAGTGAGCCGCGTTAGGCGGCTCTATTCCTATAAGGTCTCCCAGAGTGGCGCTGATTGGTCAGCGGGACCACGTGATGCAGAGCGAGACACTCCGCATCACGTGGTCCTGCCGGCCAATCAGCAGCCGCCAGTGCAGTGAATATTAAGTAGCCATGTGCGCGGCTACTGTAGCTGGCTCTCCCCGCCTCCTCTCTGCCCCCCACTGCGCATGTGCAAACAGTCTAACGCGGCTATAGCCGCTCTAACGCCGTAGCATGCTGCACTTTCCAGAGAACGTGCAGCGTTACATGTAACGTAACGTGGGCTGTGTAACACAGCCCACTTGTGTTACATTGCTGTGCGTTGGGGGAGCGTTACAGGCGCACTAACGTGCGCCTGTAACGTCCCTGTGTGTAAGCAGCCTTAAAGTGAATTTTTAGTGTATCATTTGATTTGATTTGATTTATTTCATACCAGCATTCATCAGTGCAGGAGTTATTTATATATTGTGTGAACACCTATCTGTAGCGCTTACATTATAATTTTGCATTGTAAGCTTGAAAGGACAGGGACCTCCTCCTAGTGTTTCTTATGCTGCTCTTAAGTTATCATATGAACATGTACCAGTAGTGTTGTCAAACCAAACACCAACTGTGTGTGTATTTCTACTTGTATTGCTGGATGTTCTGATTGTACAGAGTTTTGAACTTCTCATGCATCTATGCTCCCCACTATTTGTTTTCTACTACGTACAGCCCTACGGAAGATGGTGTAACTACATTTAAGAAAAGAAAATAATAATAATAAAATCTACTGGTGTAAGTACCAGTAAAACTGGCATGCGCTATCTGCCCATGCAAATTTTACTGGCTTTTAGTGAATCAACCCCATAGCCTCAAAAGTTTTTACCAAGTTTTTGCAACTAGTATTTGCAACTCTACACTATCTACTCTATTAAATACATAATACACGGAGAATCAAATACAGAAAACATACAAATAAACTAAAATCCAGGTTCAAAGTAATACATTTTGTACATTATGCAATATATACATTGTACAAAATACATAGGATCACAAACCTAAACCTAATACTAAACCACAAGCCTAATACTGAAAAAAACAAAGTTTAACCACTTGAGGACCACAGTCTTTTCGCCCCTTAAGGACCAGAGCCTTTTTCTCCATTCAGACCACTGCAGCTTTCACGGTTTATTGCTCGCTCATACAACCTACCACCTAAATGAATTTTGGCTCCTTTTCTTGTCACTAATAAAGCTTTCTTTTGGTGCTATTTGATTGCTCCTGCGATTTTTACTTTTTATTATATTCAGCAAAAAAGACATGAATTTTGGCAAAAAAATGATTTTTTTTAACTTTCTGTGCTGACATTTTTCAAATAAAGTAAAATTTCCTATACATTTGAGCACGAAAGTTATTCTGCTACATGTCTTTGATAAAAAAAAAAACCATTCAGTGTATATTTATTGGATTGGGTAAAAGTTATAGCGTTTACAAACTATGGTGCCAAAAGTGAATTTTCCCATTTTCAAGCATCTCTGACTTTTCTGCGCACCTGTCAGGTTTCATGAGGGGCTAAAATTCCAGGATAGTACAAATACCCCGTAAATGACCCCATTTTGGAAAGAAGACATCCCAAAGTATTCAGTGAGAGGCATGGTGCGTTCATAGAAGATTTTATTTTTTGTCACAAGTTAGCGGAAAATGACACTTTCTGACAAAAAAGAAAAAAAAAAGTTTCCATTTCTTCTAACTTGCGACAAAAAAAAATGAAATCTGCCACGGACTCACTATGCTCCTCTCTGAATACCTTGAAGTGTCTACTTTCCAAAATGGGGTCATTTGTGGGGTGTGTTCACTGTCCTGGCATTTTGGGGGGTGCCTAATTGTAAGCACCCCTGTAAAGCCTAAAGGTGCTCATTGGATTTTGGGCCCCTTAGCGCAGTTAGGCTTCAAAAAAGTGCCACACATGTGGTATTGCCGTACTCAGGAGAAGTAGTATAATGTGTTTTGGGGTGTATTTTTACACATATCCATGCTGGGTGGGAGAAATATCTCCGTAAATGACATTTTTTTATTTTTTTTTACACACAATTGTCTATTTATAGAGATATTTCTCCCACTCAGCATGGGTATGTGGAAAAATACACCCCAAAACACATTATACTACTTCTCCTGAGTACGGCGATACCACATGTGTGGCACTTTTTTGCACCCTAACTGCGCTAAGGGGCCCAAAGTCCAATGAGTACCTTTAGGATTTCACAGGTCATTTTGAGAAATTTGGTTTCAAGACTACTCCTCACGGTTTAGGGCCCCTAAAATGCCAGGACAGTATAGGAACCCCACAAATGACCCCATTTTAGAAAGAAGACACCCCAAGGTATTCCGTTAGGAGTATGGTGAGTTCATAGAAGATTTTTTTTTTGTCACAAGTTAGCAGAAATTGATTTTAATTTTTTTTTTCACAAAGTGTAATTTTTCGCTAACTTGTGACAAAAAATAAAATCTTCTATGAACTCACCGTACTCCTAACGGAATACCTTGGGGTGTCTTCTTTCTAAAATGGGGTCATTTGTGGGATTCCTATACTGCCCTGGCATTTTAGGGGCCCTAAACCGTGAGGAGTAGTCTTGAAACCAAATGTCGCAAAATGACCTGTGAAATCCTAAAGGTACTCATTGGACTTTGGGCCCCTTAGCGCAGTTAGGGTGCAAAAAAGTGCCACACATGTGGTATCGCCGTACTCGGGAGAAGTATTATAATGTGTTTTGGGGTGTATTTTTACACATACCCATGCTGGGTGGGAGAAATATCTCTGTAAATGACAATTATTTGATTTTTTTTACACACAATTGTCCATTTACAGAGAGATTTCTCCCACCCAGCATGGGTATGTATAAAAATACACCCCAAAACACATTATACTACTTCTTCTGAGTACGGCGATACCACATGTGTGACACTTTTTTGCAGCCTAGGTGCGCTAAGGGGCCCAACGTCCTATTCACAGGTCATTTTGGGGCATTTGTTTTCTAGACTACTCCTCACGGTTTAGGGCCCCTAAAATGCCAGGGCAGTATAGGAACCCCACAAGTGACCCCATTTTAGAAAGAAGACACCCCAAGGTATTCTGTTAGGAGTATGGTGAGTTCATAGAAGATTTTTTTTTTGTCACAAGTTGGCGGAAAATGACACTTTGTGAAAAAAACAATAAAAATCCAATTTCCGCTAACTTGTGACAAAAAATAAAATCTTCTATGAACTCACCGTACTTCTAACGGAATACCTTGGGGTGTAGTCTTTCCAAAATGGGGTCACTTGTGGGGTTCCTATACTGCCCTGGCATTTTAGGGGCCCTAAACCGTGAGGAGTAGTCTTGAACCCAAATGTCTCAAAATGACCTGTGAAATCCTAAAGGTACTCATTGGACTTTGGGCCCCTTAGCACAGTTAGGATGCAAAAAAGTGTCACACATGTGGTATCGCCGTACTCAGAAGAAGTAGTATAATGTGTTTTGTGGTGTATTTTTACATATAACCATGCTGGGTGGGAGAAATATCTCTGTAAATGACACATTTTTGATTTTTTTTTTACATACAATTGTCCATTTACAGAGAGATTTCTCCCACCCAGCATGGGTATGTGTAAAATTACACCACAAAACACATTATACTACTTCTCCTGAGTATGGCGATACCACATGTGTGACACTTTTTTGCAGCCTAGGTGCGCTAAGGGGCCCAACGTCCTATTCACAGGTCATTTTGAGGCATTTGTTTTCTAGACTACTTCTCACGGTTTAGGGCCCCTAAAATGCCAGGGCAGTATAGGAACCCCACAAGTGACCCCATTTTAGAAAGAAGATACCCCAAGGTATTCCGTTAGGGGTATGGTGAGTTCGTAGAAGATTTTATTTTTTGTCACAAGTTAGTGAAAAATGACACTTTGTGAAAAAAACAATAAAAATCCAATTTCCGCTAACTTTTGACAAAAAATAAAATCTTCTATGAACTCATCATACACCTAACAGAATACCTTGGGGTGTCTTCTTTCTAAAATGGGGTCACTTGTGGGGTTCCTATACTGCCCTGGCATTTTAGGGGCCCTAAACCGCGAGGAGTAGTCTAGAAAACAAATGCCTCAAAATGACTGTTCAGGGGTATAAGCATCTGCAAATTTTGATGACAGGTGGTCTATGAGGGGGCAAATTTTGTGGAACCGGTCATAAGCAGGGTGGCCTCTTAGATGACAGGATGTATTGGGCCTGTTCTGATGGATAGGAGTGCTAGGGGGGTGACAGGAGGTGATTGATGGGTGTCTCAGGGGGCGGTTAGAGGGGAAAATAGATGCAATCAATGCACTGGGGAGGTGATCGGAAGGGGGTCTGAGGGGGATCTGAGGGTTTGGCCGAGTGATCAGGAGCCCACACGGGGCAAATTAGGGCCTGATCTGATGGGTAGGTGTGCTAGGGGGTGACAGGAGGTGATTGATGGGTGTCTCAAGGTGTGATTAGAGGGGGGGAAATAGATGCAAGCAATGCACTGGCGAGGTGATCAGGGCTGGGGTCTGAGGGCGTTCTGAGGTGTGGGCGGGTGATTGGGTGCCCTAGGGGCAGATTAGGGTCTAATCTGATGGGTAACAGTGACAGGTGGTGATAGGGGGTGATTGATGGGTGATTAGTGGGTGTTTAGAGGAGAGAAGAGATGTAAACACTGCACTTGGGAGGTGATCTGATGTCGGACCTGCGGGCGATCTATTGGTGTGGGTGGGTGATCAGATTGCCCGCAAGGGGCAGGTTAGGGGCTGATTGATGGGTGGCAGTGCCAGGGGGTGATTGATGGGTGGCAGTGACAGGGGGTGATTGATGGGTGATTGACAGGTGATCAGTGGGTTATTACAGTAAATAACAGATGTAAATATTGCACTGGCGAATTGATAAGGGGGGGTCTGAGGGCAATCTGAGCGTGTGGGCGGGTGATTGGGTGCCCGCAAGAGGCAGATTAGGGTCTAATCTGATGGGTAACAGTGACAGGTGGTGATAGGGGGTGATTGATGGGTGATTAGTGGGTGTTTAGAGGAGAGAAGAGATGTAAACACTGCGCTTGGGTGGTGATCTGATGTCGGACCTGCGGGCGATCTATTGGTGTGGGTGGGTGATCAGATTGCCCGCAAGGGGCAGGTTAGGGGCTGATTGATGGGTGGCAGTGCCAGGGGGTGATTGATGGGTGGCAGTGACAGGGGGTGATTGATGGGTGATTGACAGGTGATCAGTGGGTTATTACAGGGAATAACAGATGTAAATATTGCACTGGCGAATTGATAAGGGGGGGGGGGGTCTGAGGGCAATCTGAGCGTGTGGGCGGGTGATTGGGTGCCCGCAAGGGGCAGATTAGGGTCTAATCTGATGGGTAACAGTGACAGGTGGTGATAGGGGGTGATTGATGGGTAATTAGCGGGTGTTTAGAGGAGAGAAGAGATGTAAACACTGCATTTGGGAGGTGATCTGATGTCGGATCTGCGTGCGATCTATCGGTGTGGGTGGGTGATCAGATTGCCCGCAAGGGGCAGGTTAGGGGCTGATTGATGGGTGGCAGTGACAGGGGGTGATTGACGGGTGATTGACAGGTGATTGACAGGTGATCAGGGGGGATAGATGCATACAGTACACGGGGGGGGGGGGGGGTCTGGGGAGAATCTGAGGGGTGGGGGGGGTGATCAGGAGGGAGTAGGGGGCAGATTAGGGACTTAAAAAAAAAATAGCGTTGACAGATAGTGACAGGGAGTGATTGATGGGTGATTAGGGGGGTGATTGGGTGCAAACAGTGGTCTGGGGGGTGGGCAGGGGCGGGGTCTGAGGGGTGCTGTGGGCGATCAGGGGGCAGGGGGGGGGGAATCAGTGTGCTTGGGTGCAGACTAGGGTGGCTGCAGCCTGCCCTGGTGGTCCCTCGGACACTGGGACCACCAGGGCAGGAGGCAGCCAGTATAATAGGCTTTGTATACATTACAAAGCCTATTATACACTTTCCATGCGGCGATCGGGCAGCTAGTAACCCGCTTCCGAACGGCCGGCAGGTTACAGCGAGCGGTGGGCGGAGCCAGTCCCCGGCGGCTGATCGCGTCACAAATGACGCGATCGCCGCATAGCCACTCCCGCAGCCGCCCCCGCCAATGGGCGTATTGCGGTCGTTTGGGCCCGGACTTTGCCGCCGCCCATCGGCTGGGGGCGGTCCTTAAGTGGTTAAAGAAAACCTGTACTGAAAAAAAGTTGCCCTGGTGGGTACTCACCTCAGTAGGGGGAAGCCTCTGGACCCTATCGAGGCTTCCCCCGTCCTCCTGTGTCCCACGGCGGTCTCGCTGCAGCCGCCGGAACGCACAGGCGACAAATCCGATAGCCTGTTCAATATTTACCTTTCCAGGCTCCAGCGGGGGCGCTGTTGTGGCTCTTCTGACGGAGATAGGCGAAAATAGCCGATCTCCGTCGGGTCCGCTCTACTGTGCAGGCGCAGGAGACTTGCGCCTGCGCAGTAGAACGGTTCGACGGAGGTTGGCTATTTTCACCTATCTCCATGGGAAGAGCGGATACTGCGCCTGCGCTGAAGCCAAAAGGTAAATATTTACATCGCTGCCGCTCCGGGAGGATTTTCTCCGCCGTGGGACCGAGGAGGACGGGGGGAGTCTCAATAGGATCTGGAGGCTTCTTCCCCCACCCGAGGTGAGTACCCCCCAGGGGTTTTTTTTTCATTACAGATTTTCTTTAAATGAAAAGCTCTCATTTGCTGTAATAATCTCGCTCATGGGATTGATCATTATAGAGCTGATAACCTGTGTCTAAAACATCTGACTTACTTTTTACTCCATTTAGGAATGATTGACTTCACCACTTTGGAGGAAGGATTCAGGCATTTTTTCCTTCCATTCTTCAGTGTAGCGCTGTAAATTATAAATACAGATACAGTAAGTAACATTTATCTATATCATCTATTGCGCTTATTTAGGTCTTTTACTATTTTCTCAGAACTGTCCCCTATTAGACAATGAATCTAATGAAACCAAGAAAGATGAGGGTTTAAAGAGAAACTCCGATCAAGAATTCAACTTTATCCCAATCAGTAGCTGATACCCCCTTTTACATGAGAAATCTATTCCTTTTCACAAACAGACCATCAGGGGGCGCTGTATGACATATATTGTGGTGAAACCCCTCCCACAAGAAGCTCTGAGTACATACTCCTGGCAATTTCCTGTCTGTGAACCTTGTTGCATTGGGGGAAATAGCTGTTTACAACTGCCAAAAAAGCATGCAACAGCTACATCATCTGCCAACAGTAAAAATGTCACCATGTAATAAATGTCAGAATGTAAATCAGGGATTTAAAAGATTTTAGAATGGGCAAACACTGACTAAATCATTTATACATAATTATTGTAAAAATGAAGCACTTTTTTTATTACATTATTTTCACTGGAGTTCCTCTTTAAAGGGGAACTGAAGTAAGAGGTATACGGAGGCTGCTATATTTAGTTCCTTTTAATCAATACCAGTTGCCTGGAAGCCCTGCTGGTCTACTTCTCTGCAGTAGTATCTGAATAACAAGCATGCAACTAGTCTTGTCAGATCTGACTTTAAAGTCTGAAACACCTGATCTGCTGCATGCTTGTTCAGGTGCTTTGGCTAATAGTATTAGAGGCAGAGGATCAGCAGGGCTGCCAGGCAACTGGTATTGATTAAAAGAAATAAATATGGCAGCATCCGTATACCTCTTGCTTCAGTTCCCCTTTAAAGAGACACTGAAGCGAAAAAAAATGATGATATTATGATTTGTATGTGTAGTACAGCTAAGAAATAAAACATTAAGATCAGATACATCAGTCTAATTGTTTCCAGTACAGGAAGAATTGAGAAACTCCAGTTGTTATCTCTATGCAAAAAAGCTATTAAAGTGAATGTTTACCGGATTAAAAAAGAAAAAGTCAGATACTCACCTAAGGAGAGGGAAGGCTCGGTCCTAATGAGCCTTCCCCCTCCTCTCCTGGTGCCCGGTCCCGCCCAGGATCCCCCGTGGCAGTATTCAACCAGTTCGGTCAAATACTGCCACTTCCGCATGCCTTCGGGAGCTTTCGGAAGCCTTCGGGAGCACTCGGGCTCCCGATGACGCGGCCACTCCATACTACGCATGCGCGAGCGCCCTCTATGACGCACTCGCGCGTACGTAGTATGGAGCCGCCCGTCTTCGGAAGCCCGAGTGCTCCCGAAGACCTCCGAAGTCCCTGCGGCGGCGGACGCGAACGGGGGAGCCAGCGCAGCACCGAGGGCACCGGGAGAGGAGAGGGAAGGCTCATTAGGACCGAGCCTTCCCTCTCCTTAGGTGAGTATCTGACTTTTTCTTTTTTAATCCGCTACCCATTGGCTTTAAGCTCTCCGACTAACTTAGTCGTGGAGAGGGCTGTTATCTGACTTTTATTATCTCAACTGTAATTGAACTGTTTACTTTTCCTCTGCTAGAGGAGAGTTTATTACTTCACAGACTGCACTGAAAGACTCATTTTGAATGCTGAGTGTTGTGTAATCTGCACATATTATAGAATGATGCAATGTTAGAAAAAACACTATATACCTGAAAATAAAAATATGAGAATATTTTCTTTGCTGCTAATCTTCTAGTAATTATTAATAGTACACAACCAATTCAGTATATCATATATTTTTTCCGCTTCAGTGTCTCTTTAAAGGCTTAGTATAAAAAATTGATTATAGTTGAAAATCAGTTGAATCAGTTGAAAATCAGTTATAAAAAATAGCTTCAATTACAATATTCATATATAGTCAAATGTGACACAGCACAGTAAAAAAAAAGTCCTTGAGTCACACTTAGTTCCACATGACATAGCCTAACGCATGTTTCACGCACCTTGAACAAGTTCATACATCGTGACAAAGAAAGGTAAACCCACAGAATATGAAGTTTTAGTATACTGCCATATTTAGGATGTTTCCAGCATTACTATCATCCAGTCAATATAAGGATCCCTTCAAAGTATACAGCAAACAGCATGGATGCAAAACTGACAGTCTATTCAGTTGGAGTTGGTAAAGTGTTGACATCTCTTGCAGCATTTTACACAGCATACAGTCTTGTTACTAGCTATCTCTCAGAGGGGCTCACAATCTCACTATCTAATTTCTACTATATACATATCTCCCTATTATAGTCTAAAGCAAATTTTGTGGGAATCCTAATACCTTATCTGTATGATTTTTAAAGCACATTGCCCCCTAATACCATTATTCATCAGCTTGTCTCCAAATAAAATAATTAGCATGTCAAGTGACACAAATAGGCATGTCCCCCAAAGAACATAATTAAGAAAGTATGCCCCCCATGTGACATTTTAGAAAACATGTGCACAAATAACATTAAGCATAAAGTGCACAAATAACATTATTGGCAAGTCCACCCCCCTCTCAAAAAAACCCCGACATGTTCACCAAATAACATCATTAGGAAGGCATGTTTCCCAGCTAACAAAATTAGGCAGCATGTCCCTAAGCTACTATCTAAGGATTGTTCCGAATCAATAAAATTAGACCCTTGAATAACAAAATAATGTAGCATGTTCCCCAAAATAACAAATAACATATTTAGGCAGATATGTTCCCCAAATAACATAATTAAACAGGCACAGGGGGACTGGAGACTAGGAGATGCTAGTTGGGGGCACTGCTGTCACTGCTGATTGGGGATGGACAGCCTATGTGTATTTTTACGTATAATAAGTTCCTGTGATTGCTGACCGAGAGAGAGTGGCTGTCACTGCTGGTGCTGCTGGGCTAGGCTTCAGTGTGGTAGTGGATCTTTGATCCGAATCTCTTTTGTGAGTCGAATCATCCGAATCATCAAAATGAGTGATTCGGATCGCAAAGGGGGGGGGGGGGGGGGCAGGAGCGGCATGCCCCCCTCTCAGCGGGCAGCGGGGTCCTGGAAGCAGAGCAGAGATGGATCGCTCTGTTGGAGGGGAGTCAGCCTTGCAGGGACAGGTGGATCAGAGAGAGGGGACATGGGTGCCACTGCCAGATATGTGTAGAGCACACGTACTGGCTGTAATGTGCTGCTAATTTTAGGCTGTCTGTTCCGTAGTTGTGCACAGTGAACAAATGGGAAAGTTTTGGCACAGCTCAGTAACTTTGTAGACAGCGTGCTGGGCTAGGACAGGGCAGGCACTGTGATTGCTGTGCACAGTGGCGTAGCTACAGACCTCAGGGCCCCGATGCAGAATTTGGACATGGGCCCCCCCCCCCATACTTACTCTGCCAGTGCCCTATGTATTCTTTCAAGTGATGTGGAAGCAGACAGCAATATAGCTGTCACCTGCAGGCCAATATAGCTGTCACTGCAGGCCAGTGTCCTCAGCAAACAGGCGTGTGCACCATGTGACGCCGGTAGCATTGGATCTGGGGGAGGGTAAGGAATATTGAGGGGGTAGTGAGAAGAGAGAGCGGGATTATTAGGGGTCTGGGAAAGGGAGGGTGGGGAATATTGAGGGGGGAATGAAGAGAAAAAGGGGGGTTATTAGGGGGGGTGAGTGAGGAGAGACAGGGGGGTTATTAGGAGTCTGGGAAAGGGAGGATGAGAAATATTGAGGGAGGAGTGAGGCGAGAGAGGGGAGCTATTATTAGGGGTCGGGGGACAGTGAAGAATATTGAGGGGGAAGTGAGAAGAGACAGGGGGGTTATTAGGGGTCGGGGGAGTAAGAAGGGAGAGCAGTTAGGAGTCTGGGAAAGGGAGGGTGAAGAATATTGAGGGGGGAGTGAGGGAGGTTATTAGGAGTCTGGGGGAGAGAGGTTGAGGGGGGGCTAGTGAGAATTCTGGGGGGTGGATAGAAAGACAGGAAATTACTAGGGGTCTGGTGGAGGAAGGTTAGTGAGCACTGTTGCGGGCTCTGGATACAGTAAAGGCTGATAAGCAGTGACAGGGAAATAAAGAGGGAGACAGCACTCACCTCTCATACCTCCCACTCTGTTTGCCTGGGGGAAGGGAGCTCTTGGCTCATCTCCATCTTCTCCCATGCTCTGTCCTTGCTGTGCCAGCCAATGGGATTTGCAGGGGCAGGGCTCGGTGAAACAATCAAGCAACTCACAGGAACGATCCTGTGAGAGGCTGAGCTACCCGCGATTTGGGGGCGGAGCTACCCGCGATTTGGGGGCGGAGCTAAGCGGCTGTCACGGAGGGCCTGGGGACAGAGGAGAATGCGGGGAGCAGGGGCCGGTACGGGCCCTAGGAGATCGCGGGCCCCGTCGCCAGTGCGACTGCTGCGACCCCTGCTCCTACGCCAGTGGCTGTGCAATATGATCCTCCTGCACTGCTCTAAACAGCTGCACTTCACTTCTGGGAATGCTTTGGAGAATGCTTTCTTTCACTGTGCGATGTTTGCATTCAAAGTATACAGATGAACATATAGGTGAAATTTATGTAAAGCATATGATTGCAGCATGTGGGTATTGTGTGCAAACAAACATTCCTGCTCTCTGCTCGTCCCTCCTCCCTTCTCTGTCCACTCCCTGCTCTCTGTCCATCTTCTCCCCTTCTCTGTGTGTACACCCCCTCCCCTTCTCTGTCCACCGCAGGGAAAGTCCTGTCCTGCTAGTCTTTACACCACCGAATGCTTCTCTAGTAAAATGATCCGAGATTCGGATCAAAGATCCGGATCTTTTCAATGATCTGATTCGAATCATCCAAATCATTGAAAAGAGCCGAACTTCCCATCTCTACAGTGTGGGACTCTTTCAGCTTCCACCAATTGGAAGCTAAGCTGCGACCCAGGTAGTACTTCCTGTGTCGCGGCTTAGCTTCCAATTGGAGGAAACAGAAAGAGACAGGGAGGCAGTGGCATTCCTACCATAGGGGTGTCACCAATGCCTGTGCAGGAGAGGGGGAAGCAACACAGAAAGGAGGGGTAGCGTGGACAGCAGCGGGGAGGGGGGCCAGACCCCCCACCTCCCTCACCTGGGTCCCCTCCTTCTGGCGCTTCCCCCCCTCCTAATCAGCAGCAGCTTAGAGAAGCGGGCAAGAGCGGATGGAGAGGACTTACTCACCTGCTTCCTGCGTTCCAGGCAATGGCGCACAGCATCATCGTCACGTGACACTGGTATCCGCCTTCTCCACCGATCACTGTGCTTCCTGACTAGCGGAAGCACAGTGAGTGGCAGAGAAGTCGGAGACCAGTGTCACGTGACGATGATGCTGTGTGCTAGTGATGGGAATTCCGGCTCTTCTCAGAGAATCGGCTCTTCTGAATCGGCTCCCATTAAAGAGCCGGCTCTTACGGCTCTGAATCGGCTCTTCATTAAATATCACTAGACACCACTCAGAATCGGAGTAAAAGCCCAGCCCCCGTCTCCATGACAACTCCAGACTGCTTTTCTGACTGGGGCAATCCCTCCTGCTACTGCTCTGCTCCGCCCCATACACTCCTACATGCTGCAAGAGGAGGACTACAATCCCCAGCATGCCTCAGCGCCCTTTATTACAGAGCAAAGCAGAGCTGTGTGGGGCGGGTGAGGCATCGGCTCTTTTAAAACTGAGAACCGCCTATTGTCGTTCGCAGCAAAGAGCCGGCTCTTAGAGCCGGCTCGTTCGCGAACGACCCATCACTTCTGTGCGCCATCGCCAGGAAGCAGGTGAGTAAGTCATCTCCGCCCGCTCCTGCCCGCTTCTCTAAGCTGCTGCTAATTAGGAGGGGGGAGGCGCCAGAAGGACGGGACCCAGGTGAGGGAGGTGGGGGGTCTGACCGCCCTCCCCGCCGCTACCCCTCCTTCCAAGCTTCCCCCTAACGGGGGCAACTATACTATACTACTTGGGCAACTATACTAGGGGCCACTATACTAATACTGGGACAACTATACTAGCTATACTGGGGGCAACTATACTAATGCTGGGGCAACTATACTATGTATACTGGGGGCAACTATATTACCTACACTGGGGACAACTATATTAGCTATACTGGGGGCAACTATACTAGCTATACTATACTAGCTATGCTGGGGGCAACTATATTATCTACACTGGGGGCAACTATACTAACTATTCTGGGGGCAACTATACTAGCTATACTGGGGGCAACTATACTAGCTATACTGGGGGCAACTATACTAGATATACTATACTAGCTATACTGGGGGCAACTATATTACCTACACGGGGAGCAACTATACTAGCTATTTTGGGGGCAACTATACATGCTATTCTGGGGGCAACTATACTAGCTATTCTGGGGGTAACTATACTAGCTATACTGGGGGCAACTATACAAGCTTTACTGGGGCAACTATACTAACTACACTGGGGGCAACTATACTAACTATATTGGGGGCAACTATACTAGCTATACTGGGGGCAACTATAGTAGCTACCTAAACTGAGGCCAAATTTAGGGGGGGGGAACCTACACCTGGCATTACCCGCCGTGGTGCGTTTAGCATGCCACAGTCTCTTCTTTCCTTTTTTTTTTTATGGCGGGGGGCGTGGGGGGGGGGGGGAAATTTAATACCCAGCACCAGGTGTCAAATGCCCTAGGTACGCCACTGCAGGGAGGTATGTTATGGAAGAGGCGGGGAGACAACGCGGGGGGGGGGGGGGAGATGAGAGGGCTATTGACTAGTGCAAAGTAAATAGCAGGCTAGCGATAAGCAGAGTGTAGCTAGCCTGACGCTATTTACAGGGGGACAGTAGAGCCCGGGGGGGGGGGGGGGGAGGGGGGTCTAGCAACACATAGTAAAGGGTAGTAAAGGGCACAGAAGCTTGTCATTGTGCAGAATACATGCTTCTGTGTCCTATTATCTTTCGTATAAAAAAAACACTTCGGGTTCTCTTTAAGTTTACATTTTGGGTGGTGGCCAGGTAGATTGACATGCAGGAGTGCTGAACTGTAATAGCAGGATGTAGGTGGCCTGTGTTACCTGTTCAGTCAGCACTTAGGGCAGCCAAAGCTTCAGAGGCACATATACACTGTTCGGACATTTATTGACAGCACCTGTTACTTACATAACTTCCATTTTCTCACATTTGGGACCCCCAGGGAACACTTCAAGTTTCATGATGTTCTGGATTTTAACTGAACTGGTGGAGCCATCAATGCAGAGGCAGTAATGGCCCCCCAGAGGTGTCAGCGCTACAAATAAAATAAAAATATGTTAGCCACTGTAGGTATATGTAATGAGTTTGTATGTGTATATTAATTTAGATACCACTGGATATCTCTATTGGTATGGCCCAAAATGTGACTGAATTCACCTGAAAGTGAAGACACTCAAGTTTCCTTTTACACTGCCAAATACATTCCTAGTGATTTTGCTAGCGTTTTGCTCTGGCGTTTTTTGGCGATTAACACCAAAAATTCAAAAATCAAAGTGAGAATCGCACACCACCATGGAGGTGCTGGACCATTGTCAACTGCAAACAAAAAATCGGGAAGGTCCGCTAACTCAAACTGATCCAAAATCAAGGTTTATTCAACCAATGTGACACAAGTCCACTCCATAAACCGACGACTCGTTTCGGGGCCCCGTGGGGTCCCCTTTGTCAAGGTAAAACAGTACAGAATGGTAACCAAACGAGTCGTCCGAGTTGACTTGTGTCACATTGGTTGAATAAACCTTAACACCAAAAATTCACCATTCACACCTGGTGACTTTTTAGGGATCTTCTATAGCACTAAAACGCGATCGCCGGGAAATCGCCTGAAAATGGTGCAGGCTACACGTTTGCATTTAGCGTTTTTGGCCGATTTGTGGCAATTAGTGCAAATCACCCAAATGAGAACGGGCCCATAAACTTTTATTACCCTAGCACTTTGAACAGCGCTAGCGTTTTGCCGAAATCGCCGGCAAAACGCTCAAGTGTTAAAGGGCCCTAAAGCTTGGCTATAGACAGTGGTGAGCAAACTAAATTGTAAATCCTGATCATTTTCAATGAGTTATGTGAATTGATCTATGTTCTCTATAAAGTGCTATGGGAAAGCTAAAATCAAACATAAACCTGTGATGTGCTTTAGGACAAAAACAATTTAAAAAAAGGCAAAAAAATGTGGTACTCGATCTCAGCACGATCTGTACGAACCATGCAAAGTATATACTAATATCAGAAACAGACCTCGTCCAGTCCTCCGGAAGGTGGACTATCATGGGCCAATTGAGTGAGTCTGTGTTATTCCTACATTCTATAGACTGAGAGAGTGGTCTGTTCCTGATATTGCTGTGGGAAAGGTGTTGGCACTATATAAATGTGCAATTATTATTATAATAACACTACATTTACATTTTTTACATAACTGTCAGGTTGTAAATTAAAACAAAAAGAGAGCAGAACCCTGCCCAGTGCAGCCACACTCATACATGGAAGGGAGCATGGTCACAAGCAATATTCAATATTAATGTTTAATATTTTAAAAAGGGTCTCAACATGGGAAGGGAGGGCTGTAGGTAGAACGGGAAAGCATCTGGACTATCCAGAGGCTCCCTTTACTGAGGTAAGTATATAACTTGTTTTTTATCACTTCAAGTATGCTTTAAGCCTCCACCCAGCTGGGCATGAAATTCATGAGTTCTATGATCTTGACCTGCTGAGCTTGCTAACACTCCAAAATCTCTCCTTGGCAAACCAGGATTTTGTGAACAATATCTGGAAGGACAATGAAGCATAGATAAGTGGGGTTACCCGGCCGCACTCCCCTTCCTTCAAATAGGGTGCAAAACACAATCAAGCCACCAGAGCGCTAGGTGGCAATAACATATCTGTAGTCCACAAAGATCAGCACATTTAAGATGTATAATGCAAATCTTCTAGCTCTTTTAATGCAAGAAATATCCATATAGTGAACACGAATTTCACTGTATGGATATTTCTTGCATTACAAGAGAATTGGATTATAAATCTCGAGTGTGCTGATCTTTGTGGACTACAAATGAAGCTTCGCTAAGACATGGGATTCATGAGCAGCTCCATCTTCCATGAACAGGATTGATTTCTATTCAACTGCCTACATGAGAATAATGTCTGAAGACCCTTCTCCAATATAACAATGTATGTTTCCGATAGATACCACCAGCTCTGATTTCCCTGTGCTACAAAAACACCCTACAACAAAGTGCAAAATGCCAAATGGTTGGTGCCAGTTTGTTCATGCTGAATTGTTGGCTGGGCTTTCCCCAGAGTCCAGATCCATATGCTGTACTCTGTGTTGCTGCAAGTGATTGCACTGCCCATACAATTTTGTTGCATGATCACATCTCTGCATCGTAATGTTCCATGTTATCCAAATGCACTTTCTACGTTTCTGGATAGCATGAGTGATAATGAACATATTACATATTGTCAATTCTATATGTGATGATAAATATTGTGCAGATTATATCGTGCAGAGTGTGCTTTGCATTATGCCTGCATTGCAGTGCATTCTCACACTATAGGCTCGATTCACAAAGCTGTGATAAATGCTATCACGGGCGTGATAAGCTCATTGTGCGGGTTGGCGCGTGTACAGGTATGTGCCCGTAAGAGTAAAGGTTTGCGTGCATTAACTTTCCTCGTTCACGCGGTAACCCATATGTTAGAGCGTGAATGGGAAAATGAGTGCGCGCAAACCTTTACTATTGCGCGCGCATACCTGTACACGTGGCAACCCGCACGATGAGCTTATCACGCCCGTGATAGCATTTATCACAGCTTTGTGAATCGAGCCCTACGTACAGAACATTGCCCAATGCACCATTATAATGAGTGTATAACGCACCACACTTTGTGACGTTGAAACATGAGTGTTTTTTTCATAGCAAAAACTAAATACTGAAGTTTACTTTTTAAAAAAGTATGAATAAATAATATGTTGGCATTAATAATACCAGTTTAAGGAGAAACTATTAACACATAAGTAGTAAATACTGTATTATTAATAACAATAATAACGTGTGACTTTCAAATTTGTTTTTATCATATCACATTTAAAAAAAATGAATTTTTCAAAACTTATTAAATATAATATAATAAATTATATATAATTAAATAATGATATAATTCAATATTTGTCACTAACATAAATCACTATTTGCCCTTAAACAGCTGATTGCATGTTTGTCTATGTCGAGGAAGCTAGATACAGAACACCACAAGCAAAATAGTAAAAAATTCAAAACCATCTGTCAGTGAGAAGTGTTTGTACACGCAGCACGCTGTAGTCAGGTGATTTATGCCGTCATTCCTTCACTTACCTTGAACACACTGCAAGATGAGCCCTGAGCACAGGAAAGCAATGATGAGCTTTTTCTTCATTTTATATGGCGTTTTCTTTCTTTCTTCCTTTCACTTTTTTTTATTTGTCTTTTATGAAACTTTGAGAGCTGCACAGATGTTTGGTAAAATGCAATTAAAGAAACCAGTGAATCGTTTTATATATATTGCTGGTATCCTCCCACTTCTCCTAGAAATAAGATCTGGGAAAGCCCAAAAGTCATCTGGCTCTCTGGGACTTTCTCACATTCACTAGTTTTCGGTTTCTGTAAAATGTGAATAGTCTCATAAATATTGTTTGTATTGCCTTTGTTGGTATTTCAACTTTCATAGGATTTGATCACCAGTTGGTAACAATTTATCTACAAAGTTTAAAACATTACAAATTGAGCTTTTCTATATTTTTTTTACATAAATATTTAGAATGTTATTTTGTTTTTCACTCATGGTAGGTTGTAGTGCAACAGATATGAAGATACTTTCCACAAGACTGAAATAAATGGGTTTATGTGACATCCATCACATTTACTTGGCGAAATGATGCACATTCAGAAGGGCGGGTCGTGGTTCAGGGTCTTGGAAATGTCTACACCAGTGTTTCTCAACATAATTATAGTATTTGTTAATAAAATCATCTTAGCTACCGCATGATACAAATATATTTGTTAAAAATAATCCATGACTTGTATTTATAAATAGTTTTCAATCACTCCTTGATACTTTTTAATTGATTATAATTGCTTCTTCAGGTTTGTTTCTATATGATTTATTATTTTTACATTTCATGACATACTAATAAAGGGATTATAATTACTTCTTCTGTTTTTTTTCTATGTGATTTATTATTTTTATATTTCAAGACATAATATAATGTGTTGATTATGACACGTTCATGTATCCTCTAAGCTCAGCAGACGTACCCTTTGGGGTACAATTAACACGTGTTGCAAGCAAACCGAGGGTTTAGAGCTCCACCAACTGGCTGCAAGGGATAAACGTGAAATATTTCATGAAAATCTGAAAATATTAATATTTATCAAATAGTTATTATTAGCTATGGAATATAATATTTCTGAACTCAGCCCAGTGCTCATGTCTAAATATATGATTTAATAGCTTAGTAAGCAGAGTGGTGAGATGTTACCCTTTTGTGTCATGTAAACCTACTGGATCTCAAAAATGCTATTTAAAAGTTCAGTTGACATGAAGCAATTCATCTATTCACAGCAGGCTTTGTGTGTGAGGTGTGTAAGTGATATAAGATGTCCCCCAGTACAGGAAGCAAGAGTGCCCTCCCTTGTAGGTAGTCAGGGAGTCCACCCTGTAGGTATCCATAGAGCCTCTGCTTGGGTAGCCAGAAAGCCCCTTGTAGGTTGTCAGAGAGCCCACTGTTTAGAAAGCCAGAGAGCCCGCCCTAATGTTTAGGTAGCTAGAGATCCTCCCCCATTTTGCCCCCCCCCCGTTTTGGTAGCCACAGAACCCCCATTTAGGTAGTCAGAGAGCCCACATTTTGGTAGCCAGAGAGCCTCTCCCCATTTTGGGAGCCTTCCCATTTTGGCAGCTAGAGAGCCCCCCCATTTTGGTAGCCTTAGAGAGCCCCCTGTTTTGGTAGCCAGAAAGCCCTCATTTTGTTAACCAGAGAGCCCTTGTTTTAGTACCCAGAGAGCTTCTCCCTCCCCCATTTTGGTAGCCAGAGAGCCCCCCATTTTGGTAGTCAGAGAGCCACTGTTTTAGTAGACTGAGAGCACCCCCCATTTTAGTAGCCCAAGAGCCCCCCATTTTGGGAGCCAGAGTTTCCCCCCTTTTGAAACCAGAGAGCCCCCTGTTCTGTTAGCCAAATAGGGGGCATGCAAAGTGTGCAAAACAGGAGTATTTATGTTAACTCACCTGCCGGGATCCACGCGCCTCATTTACTTGCAACACATTTCTCTTACTTTTAACAGTGCCCCATAAAGGCTGCTCTTACTGCTAATAGGTGTGCGGTGGGAGTGGCATCACTCGGGCATCGCTAAAGATCCAACATCACAGATTTTTAGCAGTCGTCATGTGGTGGCTGAACGCACCTGCCGATATCGGAACAATACGTCATTTACCGTTCGTTCCCTGTGATGTTGTCATTCTGTGGGCATGAGCCATTTACAACAGGACATCAAAAGGGTTCTTGAAAATGTTTGCTAATTTATGACCGATAGAACCTTTGTTTACTTAAGTCTTGCATACCCAGGATTCAGGCTAATGTGGCGAGATTGTAAATTCCAAGTTCAAAAGGTAGCTTAAAAGTGGGAAAGATACAATATTTAATTCAGGTTGAAAAGAAATGTGGCATTTAAATACCTTCAGCTTCATACTAGCACAAAAAATGGATATCCTTGTTCAAACCTCTATCTACAGTTTTGAACTAATGTATAATTTTCATCTCTCCCATTAGTCTTTCTTTTTACAACTTGGTGTAATTGCCTTCTTAAAACAGAAGAAAATTTGCAATAATTCAGTTATAAGTGAACATTTGTGGTTACCCACAATGCACTACTACTAAATATGCAAATTATCCCTTTTCGCCCTTGTAAGCCAAGCAAGCATCCAGAACCGCTGGTGTATAGCAAGCTTATAGCTTTAAGTTTTACACAGCCATATCAAACCCACATGTAGACAGCATGTTTCGGACTTTTGGTCCTCATCAGTACATGGCAGGGATTGATAAGGCTGTATGAGATAGGGCTTGGACCAATACAACAGAGTAACCAAGCAGCTCAGGGTGACCCAAACCACTCGGAATGTATAGGGGAATAAAAGGAACCAAAAAGCCCTCCTAAAAAAGCAAAGCTTGGTGTAATTTGTCTTCTTAAAACACAAGGAAATTTGCAATAATTCAATTATAAGTGAACATTTGTGGTTACCCACAATGCACTACTACTAAATACCTTATCAATCCCTGCCATGTACAGATGAGGACCAAAAGTCAGAAACAGGCTCTCTACATGTGGGTTTGATATGGCTGTGTAAAACTTAAAGCTATAGGCTTGCTATACACCAGCGGTTCTGGATGCTTGCTTTGCTTAACAAGGGCGAAAAGGGATAATTTGCATATTTAGTAGTAGTGCATTGTGGGTAACCACAAATGTTCACTTATAACTGAATTATTGCAAATTTCCTTCTGTTTTAAGAAGGCAATTACACCAAGCTTTGCTTTTTTAGTAGGAGGGCTTTTTGGTTCCTTTTATCCCCCTATACATTCCTAGTAGTTTGGGTCACCCTGAGCTGCTTGGTTACTCTGTTTGTACAACTTAGGGTGGCCACACACCATAACACATCTGTTCAATTCCTGAATAGTAATACATGTTTCGGATTGCAGCATTTCAAAAATCTGACCAGTGTACCACACACGTGTTAAATTTGTCCTCAGTTCTAATGAAAATTATTATAAATTCATCAGAAAATCCACCATTCCCTATCGACTTTTATAACTTTTGTTTTCTTTCTGGAAATCTGATCTTTTTTATCGAATTGCCATAAATCAGATCACTTTATTGTATCATGTGTGGCCACCTTTAAAGCCACATTGCCATGGCTGCAATGGAAAGAAAAGGCCAGGGAAATGTAACATACTATCCAAACTGTTTTTGAACTTTTGGCTCAAAATGGCATTCACGGGAATGTTATTTTTATGCAATTATATATTGCAGATTTCTTTTCAGCACTTTACAGATCACAATGAAAAATACATAATGCTCCTACCTCAGTTTAGAGCAAATTTCTGGGGAAACCCAATTAACCTGCCAACATGTTTTTGAGCTTTGAGAGGAAACAGCAGCATCTGGAGGAAACCTAGGTAAGCACATAAAGCATACAAGCTGCAGGCAAATATTGTTCTGTCCTGAGATTGTAGCACTGTAGTAGAGTGAGAATGCTGCCACTTATACAATATACCTGAGTAATCACACAAGATAGGTGTGTTTCTGCTAGAATGTTACAGACCGAAACTTTACTGTGTGAAACTGTTTACATATACTGTATATATGATTTATTAATGATATTCACACATCATTCTTCTGTTTACCTGGAATGTGAAAGGGCATGACTCACGTTCAGAAAAAAAATGGAACACCTATCAATGCTGGATGGACAAGGTCTTAAAATGAATAAGCAGTAAAGGCCTGTTCTTAAAATAGTTGTGAAATGTTCAACACAAGGGAATGTCCCTGGGGTTTTAGAAGTAACAGTAGGTTTTCCTTTGTTTACTTCAGTTCTCTATGACAGGCACTAGTTATAGAAAAATGAAACAAATGTCGGTTTATTAATCTTAAGGGCCCATTCACACTAGCTCGATTAGCGGGTGATAGTCGATGCGCTTTTTAAAGTGCTAGCGCAATACTAACTTAATGGCAGTGATCTCACTGTCGTGATTGCTGCCAATTGTAATCAGCGGCAATCGCAAAACGCGATGCATGCATCATTTTACCTCAATTCTAGAGCAATCGTCATACAGTGCTTAAAAAGCACTAATCGTCATCGCTCAAAAATTGTGAGAGTGTACAGTGATTTTACCGTGATAATCACGGTAAAATCACCCGCGCAATATGCTAGCGCTAAGCTCTAGCGTTTTGCAATTGCTACACGATGGGCCTGATTAACAAAGCGGTGATAACTCAGTTATCACGCCTAAAAGACATTAGGCGTGATAACCTTTGCACCGCTGAGTTAGCACCGCTTTGTGCTGGTTATCGAGCGCAAAGAATTGCGCAATTCCGTGCGCAGCGCCTATAGGGTTTAATGGGCGCAATGGGCGATTGCACACGCAAAACTTTGCGCGCGGGAATTTCATTTTATCACGCCTAAACTGAGTTTAGGCATGAGTGATAAAGGGCTTTTCACAGGCGTGCAAACACTTTGCACCGCTTTGTGAATCAGGCCCAATCAGTTACAGTGTGCCTTTTGCTTCTGTAGGTTTATTGTAAAATGAAGGGCCTACTTATAATATTGTGAATGTGATTTTCTCTGACCCTTACTCACTTTTCTCCTACGTTTTCTCTTAGAAGGTACAGTATTTTTCATACTCTGTTTAAAACAACTTTTCTGTACCCTGCAATTGAAAAGCTTGCTGATGGCTTAAAAAGCATTTCATTGCTAAGGTGTGAACAATGAACATATCACCTAGAAGAAAACTTAGGAGAAAAAGTGGATTGAATAAGGGTCAAAGGGTGTTAATTTTCTTTTTCTAAAATAATGCTGTTTGATCCCCATTTACACTTTTCAATAATCTCTATGAGAACTGTTATTTTACAGCACTTTCATGTTGTTAGCCTTATTTATAAAATGGCAATCGGAACTGATCCGCCACTTTTTAAGAACTTATGGAGATCACTGAATTGGCTGTGATGAAGTGGAGAACACTGATGTTCGAATCAAACACTCTATTTGCCACAGAGTATACTTTACAAAGTAGTGATATTCAGCTGCCATAAAAGTCAACAGACTGCATAGTGTTGAGCAAATTTTCTGCAGTGCATACCTGATTTGTAAACTGCTTGCAACGGGGTTCTGACCAAGAAACCCACAAGCAACTATGCTGGCCAACGGCTCTGACCTCACCTTCCCCCCTTCCCCTTGCCCACCATTTTGTAGCCACGCTGAGCCTCTGACATTACTTCCACCAGCCGGCATATCCATCACTTCTCCTCCGCTTCACCATCCTGGAGCCACGCTTTTTAAACATAGCTACGTGTTCCCCAGATGAGGTGGGCCTTCCATTTTGTTACATTAGGGAGTTGTATTTGCTACAGACATGAAATAAACACAAGAATTATTCTTATAGACTTTAATAGTGAAGTCAAGGAATGGTCTGCACTATGTTCATCGTAATGTAGCAAATCTTTATTCAAGACATATACAATTAAGAACACCAGCAACCTGGCCCAGAGTTACATCACAGGAGCCTATAGGCACAGATGTCTTGGCACCCTAGACTTTACCCTCCACTAACCTACAAACACCCGTAGAACCGCACAGCAAGCTGGCCCAGCTGTCACTTCTCCCTTACTTCCCTTGCCTGTCATAGATTTCTATAGGTGCAACTTAGTATTAGGTAGCCAGAGCTATCATCAGTATTAAGTAGACAGAGGTGTCCCCAAGTATTATGTAGAGGTGCCAACTGAAGGGAGATCTGGTCAGTGCAATGCCAGGACTGAGTGAGAAACCTCTCATTTACATGCAACTCAGAACTCTGCATGGATAAGGAAGGAAGTGAGCCGCCTTTCCATCATCAGGCGCCTGTAGGCACGTGCCTACAGTGCCTTATGGTAAATCCAGCCCTGCATTCAACACAAATAGCTAATTTGTGTTGCTGGTGTTCCTAATTGGATACGTCCTGAATAAAGATTTTCTACATTACAACGGACATAGTGTGGACCATTCCCTTTATTCACATTTCTATTGGGATCAAGCGTCCAGGTTCCAGCACTGTCTTCACCTGGGGGTGAGTGGTATACCACCTTCATTCAGACTTTAAGGCCATGTTCACATTATCAAACGCGGATGGCCGTGTGATTGGAACGCAATGCGCGCGAATGCACGCCCTCTGCATTTGCATGCGTTGCGTGGCTGATCCCATTCACTATCCTGAATGGGTCAGCCACACGTTTTGTTAAAAAATGCGTGCAGCATGCATTCCCGGACCACACTGGTCCGGAACACATGCAGTGTAAACATCAGACAGTGCACTCTATGCACTTCTGATGTTGCACGTTTCTGCCTCCCGCACGCGTTGCCGAAACACAGACAGCAACGCGTGCAATGTGAATGGGGCTTAAAGAGAACCCGAGGTGTGTTTAAAGAATGTTATCTGCATACAGAGGCTGGATCTGCCTATACAGCCCAGCCTCTGTTGCTATCCCAAACCCCACTAAGGTCCCCCTGCACTCTGCAATCCCTCATAAATCACAGCCGTGCTGTGAGGCTGTGTTTACATCTGTAGTGTCAGTCTCAGCTGCTCCCCCGCCTCCTGCATAGCTCCGGTCCCTGCCCCCGTCCCTTCCCTCCAATCAGCAGGGAGGGAAGGGATGCAGGCGGGGACTGGAGTTCTGCAGGAGGCAGGGAGAGCAGCAGACTGACACTATAGAGATAAACACATCCAGCTCTGACAAGCTGTTTGTCAGCAGCGTGGCTGTGATTTATGAGGGATTGCAGAGTGCAGGGGGACCTTAGGGGGGTTTGGGATAGCAACAGAGGCTGGGCTGTATAGGCAGATCCAGCCTCTGTATGCAGATAATATTCTTCAAACCCACCTCCGGTTCTCTTTAAGGGCACATTCACACTAAAAGCACTTTTCTGCGATTGATTAGCATTTTTAAAATCGCTCCCGTTCACCCTCATTCAAATCGCAGTAAAAATCGCAGAAAAATTGCCGCAATTTTGCGATCGCATACGCGAAAATCCTGGCAATTTTTCCACGATTTTTACCACAATTTTAATGAAAGTGAATGGGAGTGAGTTTTAAAAACGCTAATCAATCGCAAAAGGCTCAGAAAGGCTCAAGGTAGATATGGGACCTAATAAATCTGGAACTCTTGGACCAGTTTTCGGAACTGCTCTCATACTGAACAGAGGCATCTTCAAGTGTTTAATGCAACTTTATGAGCAGACAGGACTTTCCTATATTTCTGATATTAGAAAAGCAAAGTTCCATATTTGTTTACTGTAGACTATTGATGGTCATGTCTAGGAGAAATGATGGAGAAGCATGTGATCAGTTTGGTCAGGTGATATAGCATTTGCTAAAACAGGATGTGATTGCAGTAAATCAGAGCTTTACAAATCCATCAGCTGTTCAAACAAATCACATGGTTCTCCATGAGTTCTCCTAGACATGACCATTATTACTGATAACAACGCTTTATTATGCTCTGTGTGGCTTTTATTTACTACATAGCTGTAAAACAAATTATTTTTCCTGAATTTACAAAGTTTGCCTGTAGTACCAACATGTGGAGATACATTTTTCTTTGGGGGGTGGGGGGGGGGGTGGAAATGAACGAAACACAGTTTTGGAAAACCTGTTTTTACTATTAAACAAAAAAAAGCAAATTAATAAAACAAATGAAACATAAAGAGTAAGTTGACCATACATCAACCTTTCGATTCAATAACTTTACTGGGCCAGAGGAGATTCGATACTGCAACATGGCTATTCGATCAACCTTGGATGCAATGGCTTGATCAGGTGCGCAGTGGTAATGGTGTTTGATATCGCAATGACAGATGGACCCCAGCCAGTGTCCCCCCCCAAGTGCATATGTGGCCCCCCGTGCCTGTGTGCAGTGTTGAAGGCTTACTGTCTGTCACAAGCCAATGCAAATCCTGGCCTCCTCGGGTGTCCAGCTATACCATGTGACACTGACAAATATAGCGACATCACTACATGCGCCAGTGTCACTTGTAAAGGGGCTCATGTTGAGGCTGAACACTAGTGTGTGACAGGTGAGCATTCAACTCAGCACACTGGCCCTGGGGACAAATATACACTTAGGGGGCGGCACCAAGATGATTTCCAATAGATTTCAGATCGGATTTCTGATCAGATTTAAAGCCAATGGTAACCGCTGTATAAAAAAAGAAACCAGATACTTACCTAAGGAGAGGGAAGACTCTGGGTCCTAATGAGCCTTCCCTCTCCTCTCCCGGTGCTGCGCTGTCCCTGGGAGCAGTATTTGACTAAATTGGTCAAATACTACTCCTCCCGTCAGCGTAGGTGACTTCGGAAAGTCTTCGAGAGCCTGAGTACTCCGGAAGATGGGCCGCTTCATAATGCGCACGCGCGAGCGCCCTCTATCGTGCAATCACGCATGTACAGTATGGAGCCGCCTGTCTTCAGGAGGACTCGGGTCCCGAAGACCTCTGAAGTCCCCTGCGGCGAAGATTTGAACGGGGGAGCCAGCACTGCACCGAGGGCAGAGGAGAGTGAAGGCTCATTAGGACCCCGAGCCTTCCCTCTCCTTAGGTAAGTTACTTACCTAAGGAGAGGGAAGGCTCTGGGTCCTAATGAGCCTTCCCTCTCCTCTGCCCTCGGTGCAGTGCTGGCTCCCCCGTAAGTATCTGGTTTCTTTTTTTTATAAAGCAGTTCCCATTGGTTTTAAGTGGACCTAAATGTTTATGTCAGTCACAACTAAAGGTTCATTCATTCACTGACTGACCTTTTATCATCTATGCTCTTCCTGCTCAGTAGATCAGATTCTCCAAAAGGGATTCAACAATCATGTAAAAAGCCAATGAGTGATTCAACTCTTCAGCATCCGCTCAATATTTTATTATCATCAGTGTGCGGACTGACATTGTAATCATACTGTACAGTTGTGACACAGAACTCCTTTGTGACATATGAATTCATGAAACAACTTTGTTGTTGCCTTCATACCTATTGTGAATGATAACAGTGTTTGACCACAGGAAATACCCTAGTCAATAGAGCTGAATTTTAACAAATAGGAACACAGAGAGTAAATGATAATATCATACTGAATTTGTGAATGGCAACAGTGTTTGCCCACTTCATATGAAATATTTTTGTTTTGTGTTCCCCAAATTATAATAGATTCAAAGTTTAGAGGAAATCTCTAAAGCCCCAGTTTACCCTGTAGTATTTGTTGTTGTTAGTTAACTACTTAAGTACCAGCGGTCTCTGCCCCCTTAAGGACCATGCGCAGTACAGCCCGGCGGACGTCTGATGACGTCAGCGCGCCGGCGTGGGACGCAGAAGTCCCAGGAAATGGAGCGCAGAAGAGCCCGACCTGGCAGCCGGCCTGGCCAGGTCGGGTCGGGCACCGGAGACCACCGGGAGCCTGCGGAGCGGCGGCGAGGGCACCTCCTGCCTGCCACGGGCTGGAGGAAGCCCCAGGTAAGTGGAAATTTATTTTTATTTTTTTAATCCCCTCCCTGAACCTTCCCTTTAAGTAGTTAAGATGAATAGAAGACTATGCCATTACTCACACAACTTTCATATTTGATGCAGCTGTTCAAGAGATACAGTATATTTCCTTTGGAAAGTAAGTCACATGACTTAGAGATACTGTATGTGCATAAAGTATGAAGCTGCCAGTAAAGTATGGGTTTCATCCCCTGCATAAGAAATCCCCTGCCTGCACTCAGACTGATGTTACCTCCCAGCCCCTTCCTTGGATACCTCATGTAGGTAATGATGGGCTAGTGAGAGGAGTTTACTTTTAACTACTGTTCAGTCAAGCCAAGCGATATCTCACAATAACATACAATTATGTTATTACAAGCCCTTCCAGGCAGGTAATGTGTTCAAAAATTAATAATACACATCTATGGATTTGTAATTATAAATCATTAATTATTCAGTAGCATAATTACTGGGGGAGCAGCCTCTAGATACGTGAAGATGAGGGGGGGGGGGTACTGGTAGGTAGGAATGGCCCTGACCTCTTCCTTCCCTCCGTCCCTCAGGCCCCCCTCCTCTGCTTCCCCAGTTCTTGATATATTGATCTCGGTACTACCTGATTGATTTTTCCAACCCCAGGCCTAACTCAGCGCTAACCTTCACAATTTACTCATACGAAACACTAAACTTCTCATCTGTTCCTAAAACTAGACTTAACACTCCAATAAGCTCTGCCTTGGTGGGCCTATGCCTAACCTTGCACTTTTTTTAATTAGCAAATCCGAAAACGAAATCAACCCTAACCTTATGAACATTGTCAAACAATAACCCATCACATGGACTATTGCTAATGATAAGTATATTCAAACATTTTGCCTAACCCTAACTAAACTCTCAAAGTAACCCTAATCTGCCCAGTGCTTCCTGCCCACCAAAGCTGGCAATGCCTATCGATCTGGCAGCTGGGGTGACATGCTGCACTGAAATTAGGATCTGGTTACACTTGTCAGTTTTCCTGCGCATTTTCTGCGAAGTAAAACTGAGGACCAATGTTAATCAATGGGCTAGTTCACATATGAATGTGTTTTTCATATGCAGAAAAACAATTGACAGCAATGCAAAACTATCAGACAATTCATGCAGATAAACCGACACTGAAAACTGATAGACAAGCGTGGATCCAGCTCGGGCACAAACTGAGATCCTTATCTAAAGAGAGGGAAGCCTCAGGATCCTATTGAGGCTTCCCTCGGTGCTCTGATGTCTCCCATGGCTGAGCTTGGCCCCAGAAGATTAGCAACAAGGCATTGCCACCAATCATATCGGGGCCATGCAGCTCCTTTTCTTGCAGCATCGCAGAGCAGTAGCTCAGTGCTTATGTGCATGTGCAGCCTTGCTCGCGTGTCTACTGCGCAGCCACGCTGCAAGAAGAGGAGCTGCGCGGCCCGATGTTGAGAGGGGCCACGCTCAGTGACAGGGGACATTGGACCACTGGGGAAGCCTCAATAGGATCCTGAGGCTTCCCTCTATTCAGGTGAGTATCTGAGTTTTATACAGAGCTTCGGCTCGGTATCGCTTTATCCAGTGTTCATGTTGGAGGACATGCATGTGCCAGACCTGGGATATGAGGTTTAGCTTTGTTGGTGAGCTGTACTGAAACTGTACTGTAACTGAACTTTCATTTATGTTTTTAGACAAAAGCTGTTCTTCTTCATCTGCAGCTACATTAAAGTGATCTCTTTTTTAGTGAATTGTTTGAATTATATATCTTACAAGAGCAACATACAATGGTAATGTTACTGTGTTTTTACAGACTTCTGAATATACAGTATAATGAATAATAAAGCACTGGATAACACCAAGTTCATTTCCTTTAACTTATTTTTACAACAACTCAGGACAGTACAGGAAGTGTATATCGCCGGGGAATAACAAGTTTCACGTAGTGGAAAATGTATGGTTTTCTAATAAATCAGCCATGATCCTATATTCAGCTTCTCTTTTCAATGAACACATTCTAATGATGAAACATTTTACTTTACAGATGTTAAATGTCCTATTATTTTTGGAAGGAATAACAACGTTAATTGACATTCATTGCAGGAGGAACAGATTTATTTGCATGGACCATAAGGGGGGTGTTTTTTTTTTTAGCTCTACTGTTGTGTGAGGTTGAAAGAAAATTGGTGACCCATCAGTGCAGTTACTCTGAACTCAGAATTCCTCTCTGCTCTAAAAGATAAGGAACATCACAATAACCTGAACATTTCTTTATTACAGCTGATACCAATCTTGCAATAAATCTGCAATGTGTCCACTTCCTGCTTTCATGGAAGCAGACATAGGGTTAACATCCTGTGCTTACCATTTAGCTACTCTGCCAAGGCAACCAGCTGACACAGCTGAGAGATCAAATTACACTTAAGATTAGTCACCGACGAGGGGGAATTAGACAGGCTAAACTCTCTAAATACATCCAGGGTGAATTTCTCTATGTTTTCCTTCTGTCTTGTGCACAAGATCAGATCCACTTTAATAGAAAGTTGTACTTTTGTTATACAATTTACTTCAAGTAAACCTGGGGCAGCACGGTGGCGTAGTGTGGCAGCACGGTAGTGTAGTGGGGCAGCACGGTGGTGTAGTGGGTCAGCACGGTGGTGTAGCGGGTCAGCACGGTGGTGTAGTGGTGCAGCACGGTGGTGTAGCGGGGCAGCACGGTGGTGTAGTGGGTCAGCACGGTGGTGTAGCGGGTCAGCACGGTGGTGTAGCGGGGCAGCACGGTGGTGTAGCGAGGCAGCACGGTGGTGTAGCGGGGCAGCACGGTGGTGTAGTGGGTCAGCACGGTGGTGTAGCGGGTCAGCACGGTGGTGTAGTGGGACAGCATGCTGGCGTAATGTGGAGCAGCGTGGTGGTGTAGTGGGGCAGCACGGTGGTGTAGCGGGGCAGCACGGTGGTGTAGTGGGACAGCATACTGGTGTAGTGGGGCAGCACGGTGGTGTAGTGGGGCAGCACGGTGGTGTAGTGGGCAGCACGGTGGTGTACTGGGTCAGCACGGTGGTGTAGCGGGTCAGCACGGTGGTGTAGCGGTGCAGCACGGTGGTGTAGCGGGGCAGCACGGTGGTGTAGCGGGTCAGCACGGTGGTGTAGCGGGTCAGCACGGTGGTGTAGCGGGGCAGCACGGTGGTGTAGCGAGGCAGCACGGTGGTGTAGCGGGGCAGCACGGTGGTGTAGTGGGTCAGCACGGTGGTGTAGCGGGTCAGCACGGTGGTGTAGCGGGGCAGCACGGTGGTGTAGCGGGGCAGCACGGTGGTGTAGTGGGGCAGCACGGTGGTGTAGTGGGACAGCATGCTGGCGTAATGTGGAGCAGCGTGGTGGTGTAGTGGGGCAGCACGGTGGTGTAGCGGGGCAGCACGGTGGTGTAGTGGGACAGCACGGTGGTGTAGTGGGACAGCATACTGGTGTAGTGGGGCAGCACGGTGGCGTAGTGGGGCAGCACGGTGGTGTAGTGGGCAGCACGGTGGTGTACTGGGGCAGCACGGTGGTGTAGTGGGGCAGCACGGTGGTGTAGTGGGGCAGTGCGGTGGTGTAGTGGGGCAGCACGGTGGTGTAGTGGGCAGCACGGTGGTGTACTGGGGCAGCACGGTGGTGTAGCGGGTCAGCACGGTGGTGTAGCGGGGCAGCACGGTGGTGTAGCGGGGCAGCACGGTGGTGTACTGGGGCAGCACGGTGGTGTAGCGGGTCAGCACGGTGGTGTAGCGGGGCAGCACGGTGGTGTAGTGGGGCAGCACGGTGGTGTAGTGGGCAGCACGGTGGTGTACTGGGGCAGCACGGTGGTGTAGCGGGTCAGCACGGTGGTGTAGCGGGGCAGCACGGTGGTGTAGCGGGGCAGCACGGTGGTGTAGTGGGGCAGCACGGTGGTGTAGTGGGACAGCATGCTGGCGTAATGTGGAGCAGCGTGGTGGTGTAGTGGGGCAGCACGGTGGTGTAGCGGGGCAGCACGGTGGTGTAGTGGGACAGCACGGTGGTGTAGTGGGACAGCATACTGGTGTAGTGGGGCAGCACGGTGGCGTAGTGGGGCAGCACGGTGGTGTAGTGGGCAGCACGGTGGTGTACTGGGGCAGCACGGTGGTGTAGTGGGGCAGCACGGTGGTGTAGTGGGGCAGTGCGGTGGTGTAGTGGGGCAGCACGGTGGTGTAGTGGGCAGCTCGGTGGTGTAGTGGGGCAGCACGGTGGTGTAGTGGGACAGCATGCTGGCGTAGTGGGGCAGCACGGTGGTGTAGTGGGGCAGCACGATGGTGTAGCGGGTCAGCATGGTGGCGTAGTGGGGCATCTCAGTGGTGTTGTGGGGCAGCTCGGTGGTGTAGTGGGGCAGCACGGTGGCGTAGTGGGGCAGCACGGTGGTGTAGTTGGCAGCACGGTGGTGTACTGGGGCAGCACGGTGGTGTAGTGGGGCAGCACGGTGGTGTAGTGGGGCAGCGCGGTGGTGTAGTGGGGCAGCACGGTGGTGTAGTGGGGCAGCACGGTGGTGTAGTTAGGCAGCGCGGTGGTGTAGTGGGGCAGCACGGTGGCGTAGCGGGTCAGCACGGTGGTGTAGTGGGGCAGCACGGTGGCGTAGCGGGTCAGCACGGTGGCGTAGTGGGTCAGCACGGTGGCGTAGTGGGGCAGCACGGTGGTGTAGTGGGGCAGCACGGTGGTATACTGGGGCAGCACGGTGGCGTAGTGGGGCAGCACGGTGGTGTACTGGGGCAGCATGGTTGTGTACTGGGGCAGCATGGTGGTGTAGTGGGGCCATGCCCGTTTTTAGGGCCGTGCCGCCACCTGGGGCGCTGTTGGGAGGGGGGCGCTATAATGGAGGGGGGAGCCGGAGCCGCAGGGAGGGCAGCCCGACCTCTCCCTCCCTCTCCTTGGCCGCCCTCCGTGCTCCCCCCTCAGCAGGGCCATTTCTTGCCCCGTTCAGCCGGTTCTGCTAAACTGGGCGCCGATCAGAGTGACAGATTGGGGGGCGCCAGGCCGTCCCTGTGGCCGCCGCCGCTGCTCCCCCCTCTCTCTCCCTCCCTCCCTCCTTCGTTCCTGGCGCCTTACTCAGACCTTTATCAGGCGGTGACCAATCGTGCGGGCGCTAGGACCCAGCGTCCGCACTGATATGCGGAAGTGACATCACTTAGTAGTACTGGTCGGGTCGCCGCTGATCCTGAGGTCTGCAAGGTGAGGGGGGAGCGGCGGCGGTGGTGGCGGCGGCGGCTGGGGGGCTCCCTGTCACCCACTGCCTAAAGGGGCTCCCTGTCACTCACTGCTCAAACGGGCTCCCTGTCACTCACTTCCTAAAGGGACTCCCTGTCACTCACTTCCTAAAGGTACTCCCTGTCACTCACTTCCTAAAGGGGCTCCCTGTCACTCACTTCCTAAAGGGGCTTCCTGTCACTCACTGCCTAAAGGGGCTCCCTGTCACTCACTTCCTAAAGGGGCTCCCTGTCACTCACTTCCTAAAGGGGCTCCCTGTCACTCACTTCCTAAAGGGGCTCCCTGTCACTCACTTCCTAAAGGGGCTCCCTGTCACTCACTTCCTAAAAGGGCTCCCTGTCACTCACTTCCTAAAGGGGCTCCCTGTCACTCACTGCCTAAAGGGTCTCCCTGTCACTCACTGCCTAAAGGGTCTCCCTGTCACTCACTTCCTAAAGGGACTCCCTGTCACTCACTTCCTAAAGGGACTCCCTGTCACTCACTTCCTAAAGGGACTCCCTGTCACTCACTAGCTAAAGGGGCTCCCTGTCACTCACTGCCTAAAGGGGCTCCCTGTCACTCACTGCCTAAAGGGGCTCCCTGTCACTCACTGCCTAAAGGGGCTCCCTGTCACTCACTGCCTAAAGGGGCTCCCTGTCACTCACTGCCTAAAGGGGCTCCCTGTCACTCACTGCCTAAAGGGGGTCCAGGCTGGCTACATGTACTGGGGACACTGGCTGTTTGTCATTTTGTGCATTTACTGGTGAAAATCTGCCTCTTATTATGTGCATTTACTGGTGAAAAGCAGTCTCTTATTATGTGCATTTACTGGTGAAAAGCGTTCTCTTATTATGTGCATTTACTGGTGAAAAACTGTCTCTTATTATGTGCATTTACTGGTGAAAAGCGGTCTCTTATTATGTGCATTTACTGGTGAAAAGCGGTCTCTTATTATGTGCATTTACTGGTGAAAAGCGGTCTCTTATTATGTGCATTTACTGGTGAAAAGCGGTCTCTTATTATGTGCATTTACTGGTGAAAAGCGGTCTCTTATTATGTGCATTTACTGGTGAAAAGCGGTCTCTTATTATGTGCATTTACTGGTGAAAAGCTGTCTGTCATTACGTGCATTTACTGGTGAAACGCTGTCTCTTATGTGCATTTAGTGGGGAAATTTTGTCAGTAAAAATAATCTTTTGTCAGTAAATTTTTAGGTATTTGTCAGTAAACAATAACGTGAAAGGTTGGCAACACTGACAGGCTGCGCGGCGCAACGGGAAAGATACAGGCAGCCCACCTCACGCTTGGGCTTGGCGGGGGGAGGAGCCGACGACAGCAAGCGAGAGTAGGGTGGCCGCAGGCAGCCATAAATACGCAGTGTGTGACTGCATCGCACTCGCAGAGCCTCTCAACCTGAGTCAGTCCAGAGACTAGCAGACGGGCAGGCAGCCAAAGCCAGCCAGGAGCAAGCCCATGGAAGAGGGGTAGGAATGGGGTATCACATGCATGCTTAAAGAGGTGGAAGGTGTGGGTGTGATTAGGCAGGACATGGGTGTGGTTATGTGGTTGGGCGCGGTTAATTTAACCACTCCCATAGGCGCCAGAGAAAATCTTGCACCCAGGTGCCAGGCACCCCAGGCTCACCCCTGTGTGCAGCAACAGTGTGCGGTGGAGCCCAGCCCCAGAAGGTGGAGTCTTTTTGGCCAGTTGGACTCGGGCTCCTCGCTGCCACTGCTGCTAGTGTGTGCCTTGGCCCTTGCTGCCACTGCCCGCTAGCACCTCCATGGTCCCCCGCCCGGACCCCCACCGATCCTGGCCTGGCGCCTTCTTCCAGTTCCACCTGCCATGAGATGGACCTCATGGTAAGTAGGCAGTAAGGCAGGCAGTCAATGTACTGCACTGCCTCTCTCTTTCTGACGTGCATGCTGGAGGAAGGGGAGGGGGGCACTCTTTTTGACCTGGGCTGGTGGTCAGAACCCACCATGGTGATGGGCTAACAGTATGACTCCCTGGCTGGGGGTAGGGGGGCACTCTTTTTGCCCTGGGATGGTGGTCAGAGTCTGACCACCAACCAGCCCAAGGCAAAAAGAGTACCCCGCCATCCCCAGCCAGGGAGTCACAGTCAGACCATGGTGGGCTCTGACCACCAGCCCAGGGCAAAAAGAGCACCCCCCTACCACCCACAGCCAGGGAGTCAAAGTCAGACCATGGTGTTCTGACAGTCAAACCACCATGGTCTGACTGTGACTCCCTGGCTAGGGGGCGGAGGGGTCGCTCTTTTTTCCCTGGGCTGGCGGTCAGACGCAGAGTAAAAAAAATTAAAAATAAAATAAAAATGGTGAGTTGGTTTCAAGAAGCCTTTTGACATGATTTCACTTAGCAGCTTTGATATTTGGGGGGGGGGACGAATTTTTTGACTCTCGAACTGGGTGAAATTTAGCCTAGAAACTGCCCTTAGTGGGGCAGCGCGGTGGTGTAGTGGGGCAGCACGGTGGTGTAGTGGGGCAGCACGGTGGTGTACTGGGGCAGCACATGGTGGTGTAGCGGGTCAGCATGGTGGCGTAGTGGGGCAGCACAGTGGTGTAGTGGGGCAGCACGGTGGTGTAGTGGGGCAGCACGGTCGTGTACTTGGGCAGCACGGTGGTGTAGCGGGTCAGCACGGTGGCATAGTGGGGCGGCACGGTGGTGTAGTGGGGCGGCACGGTGGTGTAGTGGGGCAGCACGGTGGTGTAGCGGGTCAGCACGGTGGTGTAGCGGGTCAGCACGGTGGCATAGTGGGATAGCACGGTGGTGTAGGGGGGCAGCACGGTGGTGTAGCGGGTCAGCACGGTGGCGCAGTGGGGCAGCACGGTGGTGTAGTGGGGCAGCACGGTGGTGTAGTGGGCAGCACGGTGGTGTACTGGGGCAGCACGGTGGTGTAGTGGGGCAGCGCGGTGGTGTAGTGGGGCAGCGCGGTGGTGTAGTGGGACATCATGCTGGCGTAGTGGGGCATCTCAGTGGTGTAGTGGGGCAGCACGGCGGTGTAGTAGGGCATCTCAGTGGTGTAGTGGAGCAGTTCGGTGGTGTAGTGGGGCAGTACTCTCACCTTGCCCAAATCTGTGAGGGTTTCCACTGCTGGGATCTCTGCGTCTTTCACACTTTCCTTCTACTGAGGTTGTGTCTCATGGGCTGAGGATGTGCTGTTTCTCTTGTGTTCTCTTGTGTACAGTGTATAAATGGTAGCAGGAAAAAAGGGTGCCGGTTGAGGGTGGACGAAAAGACTAGATGAATAGACTTTAATGCAATTATCGTTAATACGGCGAAAAAAGCTGAAAAAAGGGCGCCACGAAAAATTTTGTTAATAACATTAGAACATTATAGTTTTTGAGGTAGTTATCGTTTTAGAAGTTTACAACGTTATAGTTTTTGTCATATTATTTTGTTAATAAGTACAGATTTTACGTTTTCAAAGGTATTATTGTTAACCACTTAAGGACCGTGTGGTTTTTCTGTTATCTATGCTGCGCAGGCTCTGCAGCCCACAGCACAGATCGTGTAAAAGATCAGACTTCCCACCTTTTTTCCCCACTAGGGGGATGTCCTGCTGGGGGGGGGGTCTGATCGCCGCCGCCTGTGGGTGGGTAGCGGGGGGGCTTCTCAAAGCCCCCCTCCGCAGCGCTATTCCCCCTCCCTCTCCTTCCTAGGGATGGTCGCTGCATTCCGCGGAAAAATTCCATTCGGTGATTCCGGTTCCGAAGCAATGGAACGGAATTGCTATAGCCATTTTTCGGAATTCCGCGGAACAAAACGGATTTCTGCAGAATTTTACGGAATTCAAATTTTTTCCCCCCTAACTGATTTCTGCCTAATAAGAAGTCTTTCTACTCAGTAGACTCCTTCCCCTCCTCCTCCCTGACTACCTCCTCCCGGTAGTTATCCTCCCGAAAGGAGGAGGGTCTCGTCTTCCAGGGAATTGTAGAATTTCAAAAGCCAGCTTACATACCTTGGCCGGGAATTGAACCCAGGTCTTGGCCGGGAATTGAACAAAGGTCTAGTGCTCGGTAGGTAGCTCTCTTCACCACTATACCACCACCAACACTACATGCTGAAGCCAGCCTAGCATGTACTATTATGATATATCAAAGAGAAAAATGAGCTTGCTTATGGATTTGTAGGATTTTAAAAGCCAACTCACATATATTGGCCAGGCCCAGGATTTGAACCCAGGCCTACCGCATGGTAGGCTGCTATCCTAACCATTATACCACCAACACAACACACTATAATGCTACATCCTGGGCCTGGCCAATATATGTGAGTTGGCTTTTAAAATCCTACAAATCCATAAGCAAGCTCATTTTTCTCTTTGATATATCATAATGGTACATGCTAGGCTGGCTTCAGCATGTAGTGTTGGTGGTGGTATAGTGGTGAAGAGAGCTACCTACTGAGCACTCGACCTGGGTTCAATTCCCGGCCAAGGTATGTAAGCTGGCTTTTGAAATTCTAAAATTCCCTGGAAGACGAGACCCTCCTACCTCCGGAAGGAGGGAGAAAAGGACAAAGGGAACAGTGTATAAGGTCAATGGGCTACCATATAGCATAAACAAGGTTCCATTTGCGATTATTTAAATTTTTCAGTCGGAATCCGGAATTCCGCTGAATTTCGTAAAAATCCGGCGGAATTTTCATAGTGACAGAATTTAGACCTGGCGGAATCCGCAAATTCCGGTGGAACGGAATTTGTTCGTTCCGATCATCCCTACTCATTCCCCTGTTTTCCTCCTCTGTATGGGCGGTACAGGACGGCGATCCGTCCTGTACCGCCTCTGATAGGCTTCAGCCTATCAGACAGCGGCGATCCCCGGCCAATCGCCGATCTCCTTTACAGCACTGGGATGTAAACACAGGGGATTTGTTCTCCGCGTGTTTACATTTCGCCTGCGAGCCGCGATCGGAGGCTCGCAGGCTGTTCACGGAGACACCCTCCATGAACTGACATGTAAATCCACTTACGACCAGCCATCGCCTATCGGCGTTAGGCGGTCGTTAAGCTGTTAATATATGTAAAAGGGTGTTTCTGCAGAGGGAGTGGTTAGGGTTAGGCACCACCAGGGGGAGTGGTTAGGGTTAGGCACCACCTAGGCGGCGGTTAGTTTTAGTCAACACTAGGGGTGGTGGTTAGAGTTAGGCACCACCAGGAGGAAGGGGGGTTAGGGTTAGGCACCACCAGGGGGGGTTAGTGTTAGGCGCCAGTAGGGGAATGGTTAATTTTAGGCATTACCAGGGAAGGGTTCTGTGTGAGGGTAGGGTTGGGTTAAGCAGTATTGATAAATAATGCAATGACATTTACCGTTAATATTTATTCGTTATTATATCTTGTTTGTTTTTTGCAACAGTAAATATCGTTAATAAAGCTTGACAACGATGGTTCTCGTTATCAAATTTCGTTAATACCTGGCGCCAAATTTGTTAATAAGTCGAGCCCTTTTTTCACGGCGCCCTTTTTTCATGCACGCGTATAAACCGCTGGCGATTGAATATATTGGTATATGGTTGTGGTTGCAAAACGTTTGAGGAGTACATACAGTTACCATTACTCTGCTTTCCTTGTTGTCAGTTTTGAAAAACAAATATTGTATTTTCCGGACCTCAACCACTTGACCACTGAGGGGGTTTTCCCCTTTAGGACAGAGCAATTTTACCTGTTAGCGCTCCTCCCTTTCTTTGACCAATAACTTAATCCCAACTAATCACAACGACATGATCTATGTCTTGGTTTTTTTGCCACCAATTAGGCTTACTTTGGGAGGTACATTATGCTAAGATTTATTTTATTCTAAACACATTTTAATTGGAATAATAAGAAAAAATTATAGTGTTCAAATAAAACGTTCTACTGTGGATAAAACCCACACATTTTATTTGCCCATTTGTCCCGGTTATTGCAACGTTTAACATTTTTTCCTAGTGCAATGTATTGCGCTAATATTTTATTTGGAAATAAAGGTGCATTTTTTTTCAGTTTTGCGTCCATCACAATTTATAAGCCCGCAAATTAAAAAACAACAGTATTATATTATACCCTCTTCACGTAAATATTACAAAAGTTCAGAACCTAAGGCAACTTTTTATGTATTTTTTTTATACATAAAAAAAATGTTTGGGTACTATGGGGGAGTGTGGGAGGGAAATAGTTAATTTTAGATGTAAGTGTAAGTAAATAAAATGTGTTGTGATGTAGTTTTACTATTTAGCCACAGAAGATGTCTTTAGTTATTATTTCCCATTCACATACGTAAGGAAGAAATACGTGGCAGTGTAACACCTGGAAGATACTATGACACAAGCATCTAATAGATGGTGGGGTTTATTGACTCGGTGTAAGGCTTGCGTTCCAACTGTGCATTGCACTTCACAAGCACTTTTGTGAGCAATGCACAAGACCTGAAACCAAATGGAAAATGTCACCATTCAGGAAATGACTGAAATACTGAGACAAGGCATAAAGTAATAATGAGAGTTTATTCACCAAGAACAAAAAGGAATGTGACCAGCAATGTACATTAATCTCATGCACAGCAATGGTAATAATATTCAATGATAAATTTCATGCACAGCAATGGCAATATGCAATGATAAATCTCATGCACAGCAATGGCAATAATATGCAATAATAAATCTCATGCACAGCAATGGCAATAATATGCAATAATAAATCTCATGCACAGCAATGGTAATAATATGCAATAATAAATATCATGCACAGCAATGGCAATAATATGTCCATGTCAGCTGCTGGTGTTGGTCCACTGTGTTTTATCAAGGGCAGGGTCAATGCAGCTAGCTATCAGGAGATTTTGGAGCACTTCATGCTTCTATCTGCTGAAAAGCTTTATGGAGATGAAGATTTCATTTTTCAGCATGACCTGGCACATGCTCACAGTGCCAAAACCACTGGTAAATGGTTTACTGACCATGGTATTACTGTGCTCAATTGGCCTGCCAACTCTCCTGACCTGAACCCCATAGAGAATCTGTGGGATATTGTGAAGAGAAAGTTGAGAGACGCAAGACCCAACACTCTGGATGAGCTTAAGGCCGCTATCGAAGCATTCTGGGCCTCCATAACACCTGAGCAGTGCCACAGGCTGATTGCCTCCATGCCATGCCGCATTGAAGCAGTCATTTCTGCAAAAGGATTCCCGACTAAGTATTGAGTGCATAACTTAACATAATTATTTGAAGGCAGTGGCATAGCTAGGGTGTTTAACACCCGGTGCGGATAATTTACCGACCCCCCCCCCAAAAAAAAGTGAAGCGCGCAGCAGCAAAAAAATGGGGGTGAACATGACATCACATGGGTGGGGGTAACTGTAATAGTAAGGCAGTGTGCTAATATAGGTAGCCAGAATAGTTGCCCCCAGCATAGGTTAGATAGGTAGGTGCCCCCAGTATAGGTTAGTTAGGTAGGCGCCTCCAATATAGGTAGCCAGTATAGTTGCCACCAGTATAGGCTAGCTAGGTAGGTAGGTGCCCCCAATACAGGTGAGATAGGTTGGTGCCCCAGTATAGATTACATAGGTAGCTGCCCCCAGTATAGGTTAGCTTGGTAGGCGCCTCCAGTGTAGGTTAGATAGGTAGCTGCCCCCTGTTATAGGTTAGATAGGTAGGTGCCCCCCAGTATAGGTTAGATAGGGAGCTGCCCCCCAGTATAGGTTAGATAGGTAGCTGCCCCCCAGTATAGGTTAGATTAGGTAGGTGCCCCCCAGTATAAATTAGATTAGGTAGGTGCCCCCCAGTATAGGTTAGATTAGGTAGGTGCCCCCCATTATAGGTTAGATAGGTAGCTGCCCCCCAGTATATGTTAGATAGGTAGCTGCCCCCCAGTATAGGTTAGATAGGTAGCTGCCCCCCCCCCCCTAGTATAGGTTAGATTAGGTAGCTGCCCCCCAGTATAGGTTAGATTAGGTAGGTGTCCCCCAGTATAAATTAGATTAGGTAGGTGCCCCCCAGTATAGGTTAGATAGGTAGCTGCCCCCCAGTATAGGTTAGACTAGGTAGGTTACCCCCAGTATAAATTAGATTAGGTAGGTGCCCCCCAGTATAGGTTAGATTAGATAGGTGCTCCCCATTATAGGTTAGATAGGTAGCTGCCCCCCAGTATACGTTAGATAGGTAGCTGCCCCCCAGTATAGGTTAGATAGGTAGCTGCCCCCAGTATAGGTTAGATTAGGAAGATGCCCCTCAGCAAAGATTAGATAGGTAGCTGCCCCCCAGTATAGGTTAGATAGGTAGCTGCCCCCCAGTAAAGGTTAGATTAGGTAGATGCCCCCCAGCAAAGGTTAGATAGGTAGGTGCCCCCCCAGTATAGGTTAGATAGGTAGCTGCCCCCCAGTATAGGTTAGATAGGTAGCTGCCCCCCAGTATAGGCTAGATAGGTAGCAGCCCCCAGTATAGGTTAGATTAGGAAGATGCCCCTCAGCAAAGATTAGATAGGTAGCTGCCCCCCAGTATAGGTTAGATAGGTAGCTGCCCCCCAGTAAAGGTTAGATTAGGTAGATGCCCCCCAGCAAAGGTTAGATAGGTAGGTGCCCCCCCAGTATAGGTTAGATAGGTAGCTGCCCCCCAGTATAGGTTAGATAGGTAGCTGCCCCCCAGTATAGGTTAGATAGGTAGCTGCCCCCCAGTATAGGTTAGATTAGGTAGGTGCCCCCCGGTATAGGATAGATAGGTAGCTGCCCCCAGTATAGGTTAGATTAGGTAGGTGCCCCCCCAGTATAGGATAGATAGGTAGCTGTCCCATTACTCCTTCTTCCCCTAAATATCCCGAATGGCTGTGGGGGACTCAGGGGGCAGAAGAAGGACTCTTGTGGCGGAGGAGACCCTCCCTCCCTCCCTTCATACCAGCAGCAGCAGCGGAGGAGACCCGCATCTAGAAGAGCGGCGGCAGGCTGTCAGGATTACTATTAGCGGCATCTATTCCTTTTGCAGCAGCGAGCGGCTCCATGGCATGACGTCACCCAGTAGCGCCCCCTGCGTCCTCTCCATGGGTACACGCAGAGTCAGGCGCTGTATCCATGGAGAGGACGCAGGGGGCACTGCTGGGTGACATCCTGGAACCGCTCGCTGCTGCAGAAGAACTGGAGGATGCCTAATAGTAATCGTGACAGGCAGCCGCCGCCGCTTTTCTAGATCCGGGACTCCTCCTTCAATGCTGCTGGTATGAAGGGAGGGAGGGAGGACGGAAATAATGCCCGCCTCTCACAAACCTGTAGGCACGTGCCTAGTTTATTTAATGGTAAATCTGGCCCTGCCCTCTAGGGCGGCTGGGGTCACCCCACCTGGTGCGGGTCGCACCCCCCGCATCCCCGTCACGACGCTACTGTTTGAAGGTTGACTTTTTTTGTTTTAAAAACATTTTTCTTTTATTGGTCGGATGAAATATGCTAATTTTTTGAGATAGGAAATTTGGGTTTTCATGAGAAGTACGCCAAAATCATCAATATTAAAACAATAAAAGGCTTGAACTACTTCAGTTGTGTGTATTTGAATCTAAAATATATGAAAGTCTAATGTTTATCAGTACATTACAGAAAATAATGAGCTTTATCACAATATGCAAATTTTTTTGAGAAGATCCTGTATATATATATATATATATATATCTATATATATATATATCTATATATATCTATATATATACAGGATCTTCTCAAAAAAATTTGCATATTATATATACACACACACACACACACACACACACACACATATATATATATATATATATATATATATATATATATATATATATATATATATATATATATAAATTGTGTACACACAGACCCCAGGACCTGGTTTAAATATACACAGTGGATTTTACAAATATATACAGAAGATAATTCGCAGTACACAAGGAGCAAGCTAACGGGCAGTCATGCAAGCAAAACATTAACCAGGAGATCAAACCAAACAATGTAGTTGCTAGGCAAAGAATTGTCGAGAGCAAGTAGTAGAGGTCATACACAGGTAATCAAGAACACCGGATAACAGGACACAAGATACAAGGGCCAGGTAACAGATACAATTTATCCTTGTGCAGAGACATTAGGTGATCATCCAAATCTCCTCCCAACAATAGTCTATAGAGGAGAACAAGTTCTGGAAGAGTATGCCCTCTGGTGGCAGGCAGAGAAATAACATGATTCACAATGAGTTTATACTGACCTCTGCTGGTGAAGAGAGGAAGTTCATGAATCATATTCACAGAGATGTCACCGGCAGAGGCAGAGCCTGACACTTGGGGACTTAGATTAATTAATGAATTAACTGCATTCCCATTTATTCATCTCCCCACTAACCGGTGGTAACGGTAGCGTGCGCTCTCAATTGACTAACCTTTGCGGCCCTGGGACTTCAAATGAAGTTTCCCAGGACGTGATTATATTGCTCCTGGTGCAGTAAGTAGTTAAGACACTCCTGGCTATAAGATGCACCTAGGTTTAGAGGACAAAAATCAGGGGAAAAAATATACTAAACCTAATGCATCAATGGTGCAGGGGCGCCATCTTGTGGACCCCCCCACAAGCTATCTAAGCTGCACTGCCCAGCTACACTAATCTCTGCTGCCCCTTCTGCCCCACCAAATACACTACACTAACTCATGATGCCCGAACAATTACACTGCACTATACTAATCCCTGCATCCCACCAACTACACTGCACTTCACTACACTAACCCCTGCTGCCCTACCAGTTACCACAGTATGTCCATGGAAAAGGTCACTGACCATTGCGACTAGGACGAGGACAACTGGAGACATAGCGGGCGAACTATAAAGCCCCATACTAACGGGCTACAATTGTCGCCGCAATCACGCGGCACGCGCGTGTTGTGGCGACAGGTCGCCCATGAGTATGGCGCGCACGCCCCGAACCGTCGCTCGTCGCTGCTGTCGCCAGGCGATTGCCGCCGCAACTTCGCCGCAATTGTCGCTAGTCCGCGTGTGTATGCGGACTAGCGACAGCAACCAACAGGCAGTGCACTGAGTTTCCGGCGGGGGGGTAGGAACGTCGGCGACAGCTTCCGTCGCACCACTAATCCCTCTTCCGCAGTGTGTATGCAGAGGGACCCGGCGACGAGCTGTCGCCGATCTGTCGCGCACATGCTCCCGTGTGCTAGCGACTAGCTACATTTGTAGCTCATGAGTATGGGCCACAAGGCAGATGCCGAGCCTCGCATCTCCCCACACACACACAAGGGGTCATTTTTAGATTTGAATAAGGACTAACATATCCTTTAAGCTATTCCAGATGAAATTCACCCAACCATGACTTAACACATTTATTTTGTTTTGGACCATGGTTATTGATTACATATCATCGCTGACAAAAAGGAAGCATCAGCGTACCATCCCCACCTTTGATCTCTATGTTTCTTCCCCTTATAATCACAATGCTGCTCTGCCTTCATATCACCCGTCTAAGCTAGGATGTTTGATAATCTTTTCAGAAAAGAAATATAGTTTAATCAGTTAGATTCTCTACTATCAACCCCCTCCCCATTTCACACTTCTTCCTTTCTCTTCAGAAGATTACATTGCTATATAAGGTATATAAGTAATATACTCACAAAGGTGGTTGGCAAAAACTTGCTTCCACTGTCTGAGCCTGTAGCTGGGAATTCTTGTTCGGTGTCCCAGGTCTGTCGGTGCAAATGCTGGTTGGTAGCTCTCCTGTTTATAGTTGTGAGGACTGCAAGGTCCCCATGGCTATTACCCACTAATGGTGTGGACTATACTAAAAGACATTGGTGGTGGCGCCATTGATGATTCTTAACTGTAAACTATAATACGGAGTGAGAAGTGTAACGTATTCTTCTCAGAAGGACAAACCAAAAAATAATGGGAAAGGTATGTTTTATTCATGCACAGTAGACAACGCATTTCACAGGCTTTCAAATTCTCAGGTCCATATAAGTGCCTAGAAAGGTTTCAGTCTCAAGCATGAGTGCCTTTACTATTGGAAGAAAGTAGCAGAATATTGGAGAATTTACCGATATTCTACTAGCGGCAATTCCCTGCACCCTATTTTTAAAGCCCCTTTATTACATGTATGATGTGCAGGATCATTCGATATTAACCAAGACATGTGGTCATTATTAACTGAGAAAAACATAATTTCTTTGTTGTTTCCAATCAGCAAGCAGCAAAATGCTGATAATTTAGAAAAATGCATTTGTTGATTGGGACTGATTATTGCTCTGTGTGTACAAACCCATACAATTACACTGTTCAACATTGCAACATTTAATTTTACTTATTTGTTGTAAAATAAGCAAGAGATATTCAGCCTAGGGCATTTTAGGAATGTTTGAAACTATTGAGGTTAAATATCACGGTGTGTACACAGCCCAAAGAAAACATCTGCATCTTCTGCATAGTTTTCAACTGTATAAATGTAGCAGGGGCAAATCCAGGATTTCCAGGGGGGGGGTTCCTGATAGCGGCGTGTGGGCGTGGCCAAAACATGGTGTGGGTGGAGCCAAATACGAGCAGTTTCTAAGCTAAATTGCACTCCCCCCAGTATAGATTAGATAGGTATATGTCCCCCAGTATAGGTTAGATAGGTATATGCCCCCAGTATAGGTTAGATAGGTATATGCCCCCAGTATAGGTTAGATAGGTATATGCCCCAGTATAGGTTAGATAGGTCTATGCCCCCAGTATAGCTTAGATAGGTCTATGTCCCCAGTATACATTAGATAGGTCTATGTCCCCAGTATACATTAGATAGGTCTATGTCCCCAGTATACATTAGATAGGTCTATGTCCCCAGTATACATTAGATAGGTCTATGTCCCCAGTATACATTAGATAGGTCTATGTCCCCAGTATACATTAGATAGGTCTATGTCCCCAGTATAGATCAGATAGGTCTATGTCCCCAGTATAGATCAGATAGGTCTATGTCCCCAGTATAGATCAGATAGGTCTATGTCCCCAGTATAGATCAGATAGTCTATGTCCCCAGTATAGATCAGATAGGTCTATGTCCCCAGTATAGATCAGATAGGTCTATGTCCCCAGTATAGATCAGATAGGTCTATGTCCCCAGTATAGATTAGATAGGTCTATGTCCCCAGTATAGATCAGATAGGTATATGTCCCCCAGTATAGCTTAGATAGGAATATGGCCCCAGTATAGGTTAGATAGGTATATGCCCCCAGTATAGCTTAGATAGGTATATGCCCCAGTATAGTTTAGATAGGTATATGCCCCAGTATAGCTTAGATAGGTATATGCCCCAGTATAGCTTAGATAGGTATATGTCCCCAGGTCTCCTATGTTAGAGGCAGAGTCCTCAACCAGTACTCTATCCAGCCACTGTATAGAGCTTCCTCCCCCCCCCCCCCCCCCCAGATACTGGGATAATGACTTGCTGAATGTGTGATAAAATGCTAAAAGCTTTAAGCCTGAAGGATCAGAGACAGGGTCAGTAAGCATAAGGGAATGTATGTACAGTATGTGTATATGACATACATACATTCTGTGATTCCATTCCTGACTGTCTGACCCCTGTCCCTGCAGGCTTCTTCCAGCATTTAGCATTTTATCACACAAGTACAGTATGTTAGGGACCATGAGACCCTCTAAGCTACAGTAATTCCACCCCCCCCCCCCCCAGTAATCTCCCCCCCACCCAACAACAGTAATGCTCCCAGTAACAGTAATCCCCTAACTCCCCCCCCCCCAGTAACACTCCTGCCCCCACCATAAACACAAAGTGAGTCAGTGCAAATATCTTAACTCCTTACCAGCAGTGAAGGAGTTAATGAAGAAAGCTGAGCTGAAGAGAGGTGAATGAATCTCCGGAGGAGGAAACGACACAACAGAGCGGCTCACACTAAGGAATGCCTGGCATGTGAGCAGAGACTGTCTGTCCCGTTCTGGCTGGCTGCTTCATATGCTGCTGTATTCAAGCCACCCGCGCTAGCCAGGCAGCATGTGACAGCTACTCCATGCTAGGGCAATGAGAGAAGAGGCAGCATGTGTATAGGGGGGCGGAACAGGAAAGAGAGAGACACTCGGGGAGACATGGGAGTCGGCTCTCCACCAATCAGGCACCTGTATATTCGTGCCAGTCCGATCATCAGCACTCAGCGTGATCTATTCCAGCCAGGCCTGACTCAGACTTCCCGGGGCTCCTGTGACCTCATCCCTGCTGCATGTAAGCTGCGTGCAGCATGTAATGACGTGCGCTCGCTGACACCAGACTCTCAGGCAGAGAGAGGAGATAACAAAACAATGCCCCCACCAAGCTACGCCCCTGGCTCGGGGGAGGGTTCCAGACACTCGGAACCACCCCTTCCGTGCGCTAGTGTGTAGGTTAGACAAAAGAAGCATTCTGTTTCCTAAGGCCACACAGTTGTTTTCTTTTCGGGAGCAGTTTCACACGCCTGTAGCACAGAGATCCATGAAGGGGAGATATAATTACTCTCACAACTGTGATTTCCAGGAAACTAGAGTTTCACTTTCACTTATTTTTATGTTTTCTTGTAATTGGACAGACAAGCAGAAAGTTTAATATTGCACAATAACATTCTAAAAGACATAGCAATACTGAAAGGTAATTTGAATCATTATTATGCAAGACTAAAAATAAATTCTAAGGTGCGGCAAGACCTGATTGTCAGAATGGTAGTCTAATGGTTTTATCAGCAATCAAATCTCATACTGCTCCTATAGTATCAGTAACCCATTAACCTACCCCCAATCCCCCCCCCCCCCCATATTAATTTGTGACGTTTGGTTAATTTATTTCCCGAAGCTTTTACACATCTTCCTCTCTACCAACTGCATAAGGTAAAACAAAAGTCTGAATTCCCTCTTTATGTCATATCTGGATACACTCTTCAGGGTTCTAAGAACATCTGTCTGAGAGACTTCCCAGTCCTTTGTAGTGTCTATGTTGTAGCTGGTACTGAAATATGGAAAATCAGTATATATAGGCTCATACACACGTCCAACGTATCCACTTTTGGTGTTTGCTGCTATGTATCTACACCCTGCAGGACTTCAGTTCCTGCCCAGGGGTGTAGATATACATCTATTACCGCGAATGGCCGTCGCTCACTTCCGTGCTCGCTCCCACGCGGGTACTTGTTGCCGCACGTTAGAGGGTGGAGATGAATGGGAATGCAGTTCCCATTCATTAATCTGAATCCTCGTGTCAATGATTGCCAGCATCAAAAAGATGCCGCAATCGTTTGTAACTTCCAAAGTAACACGTCTATGCATTATTTCCTGTTAGCAAACTTATAGTATGCCAATATGAAATAATGTGCGAGGACATCTTGTGGCTAAATAGTAAAATTACACCTATATTAATTTTTTTTTTTTAAACCATTGTAAGATCCACTGGCCACTCACGGCTGTGGAACGCTGAGACCCACGCTGAGGCGCAAGCCTCTGAGTCTCGGCCTGTCTCTGACGTCACTGGAGAACATGGCATTCAGCTCCCATTGGATAAGCGGCAGACGCGCTCTCAGTACGCGCTCAGCCGCTGTAAACAATAACCACATGTGCGCATAGCGTGTCAGCAGCTCTGCTGTCACGCTCTCTGTGGATTGGTTACTTTGGATTCCTTTAGTTTCTGATTGGTTAGTGCTAGTATAAATGAAAGGTGAGCGCCCTCTGTCATCGCCAGTGATAGCCTATGCTGGGCTTGTTGCTGAAATTGCGCTCACACCAAGTGCTAGTCTTGCTGAAGACTTGTGCCTGTCTTTTGACTAAGCTTTTTCTAGATTGGATTACCTGTTACTGACCTGGCTTGAACCTGACCATGCTTCTGTATTTCGCATGAACACTGCCTGCATTGACCCTGGCCTGATTGACCTCGCATCTGTCTAGTGATTATACTTCAGCCATTCCCTGCCACCTCGGCTTCATCTGGATTGCCTCAGCCTATAGGCCTCAGGTGACTATTCAGTATACTGTGTTACTGCGAGAGAACGCGGAAAAGCCGCCGCGTGTACTGGTGGCAAGGCGGCTGATTCCACGTCCGGTGCGACGGTTTGTCCGCGGCAGCGTGCGTCTGGTGTGGCTGGGTCTGTTAGTTCACACAGATTGAAGAATACGCGCGCGCACGCTGAGAGGCAGAACCTTTATGACAAACAAGGAGGGATCAGCTGACCAGGTTGGTCAGCTGACCTCAAGGCAAGTGGCTATTGGTTGATCGCTGATGGGTGGCGCCGGAGAGCGCTGCCCTATATATAGTCACTGCTGGCCAGTTTCAGGTTGTCTGCCGTTGCGAACACTTACATGGAAGCACTCAGACCTTAGTCAGATCACACGGTGTGTTTGAACCAGGAGGACCTGAGAATTCACACTGAGCCAGATTACTTCTGTTATCATTGTGTTATTATTCAGACTAGTTCCAGGGTGTCGAGACCACTGACCTCACACCCAAGATTAGGGAACTTGTGTTATCATTGTGTTATTATTCAGACTAGTTCCAGGGTGTCGAGACCACTGACCTCACACCCAAGATTAGGGAACTTGTGTTATCATTGTGTTATTATTCAGACTAGTTCCAGGGTGTCGAGACCAGGGATCTCACACCCAAGATTAGGGAATTTGTGTAATCCTTGTGTTATACTTCAGACTAGTTCCAGGGTGTAGAGACCACGGACCTCACACCCAAGACTAGGGATACTGTGTACCATCTTATTATACTCCAGACTAGTTCCAGGGTGTAGAGACCACGGACCTCACACCCAAGACTAGGCATTGTTTGATATCTGTTATGACCTACTGCTTTCTTGACTATCCCTCTGCTCTCTGATTTGGTACCTACGCCTATCTGATTATCTGTTGCCAACCCTGCCTGCCTTGGATACCGAATCAGTCAACTGTCTCTGTACTTTATCTGTCCGTGTGTTGCCGACCTGGCTTGCCCGACCTCGAGAGCTATCTCTCTCCTTAAGAGATAGTCTCCAGACCTGCTAGTGACATCCACCTTTCAGGTGTCACTCACTCATAGGTCCTTCCTACCTTCAGCCTGGGACTCCACCCCTGTGGAGGTCTCAGGCTGCTGGAAGGTTCTTGCTCTTCTCTTAAGCAGTATTGCCCATACTGCCGAAGACCACTTGCTCCTCGGGTGGTCTCACTCAAAGTAATTACTGTTGCACCAAAACACTCACATTACATAGGTGTCCAGAGGTTAGCTATACTTGGATTATCGGTGATTCTACAGATCATGAATAATCAGGTATATATCTGTATTCTTGGTGATACTGCAGATCACCAATAATCAGATTCTCTCTGTGTGCTGACACCGATCGTTACAGAACGGCAGACCAAAACCAAATGGACGCACTTAACAGCCGTCTGAATGCACTCACCACCTCGGTGGAAAATTTCATCCAAGTGCTGGACAGTCATCAGACCCAGATCAAGGCTTTGTCTGGGTCTGCACAAATCCTACAGACGACTGTGAATACAGTGCGATCTCCTCCAGGTACAGACTTATGAATGCCTGTGCCCGAAAAGTTTTCTGGTCACAGATCTGACTTTCAGAACTTTAGAAATCGAGTGTTATCGTACTTTGAGTTGAGACCTAATTCTTCGGGAACCGTGGCACCGAGAATTACATTCATTAAGACTCTGTTGTCAGGGGATTCCCAGACCTGGGCATATAGTCTTCAGCCCGGGAATAAGGCCCTAGCCTCGGTTGAGGAATTTTTGAAAGATATGGCTATAATTTATGATGATCCGGACATTGCCTCTACCGCTGAGTGGAAGCTCAAGACTTTGCGGCAGGGCAAAGATCCGGTTGAACTTTACGCAGCTGAGTTCAGAAAGTGGGCCATTTCGGCTAGATGGGGCTCATTCGCACTTTTAGACTGTTTTTTGTCAGGGTTGTCAGATGCGGTCTCTGATCTAATGTTGGGTCATCCTGAGCCAAAGTCGGTTGATGAGGCCATTTCATTAGCAGTCAGGGTTGATCGTCGTCTGCGTTACCAAAAACAGACTCGGAGTAGGAACAATGTGAGATATGTTTCCTACGCCTCATCTCCACCCGTTTCACCTCCACCAGAACCAATGCAGATTGGTCGGTTAAAATTGTCCCGGGTGGAGCAGAGTCGCAGAAAAACAGAGCAGCTCTGTCTATACTGTGCAGAGGAGGGTCATAGAGTACAGAATTGTCCCAAGAAGTCGGGAAACGCTGTCGCCTAGGTGTAGTTGGAGGTAATACCCTAGGCGCACAGTCTTTACCTCTAGACGATAAACGTTTGCTCCTCCCTTGTACTATATCCTGGAAGGATCAAACAGAGACCACTGAGGCCTTCATTGACTCTGGCTCAGCAGCCAATTTTATGGATTACGAATTTGCTAAAAAATTGGGGATTCCTATTACCCCTTTGAATCAACGGATTCTGGTCACTGCAGTGGACGACTCTCCTCTGCAGAGTAATTACCCTCTGTCTCAGACCCCAGAGTTAAGGGTCACGGTGGGGGTGTTACATAAAGAGAATCTACAGTTTCTGGTCTTGCGGATGACAACTTCCAAGATCATTCTCGGGTATGCCATGGTTACAATTTCACTCTCCTCAGATCAATTGGGCTTCAGGTCAGCTAACGAGCTGGTCTACCCATTGTTATCATCATTGTTTGACGAAGGTAACCTTGGGTAACACCAAGATTCAGATGGAAGGTTTGCCAGACCAGTATTCAGAATTTGCGGACGTGTTTAGTCCCAAGTCAGCAGACAAACTTCCTCCTCACCGTCCTTTTGATTGTCCCATTGATCTCAGGTCTGGTTGTATGCCCCCTAGAGGCCATCTCTACAATTTATCTGGGCCAGAGAAATTAGCTATGCAAGAATACCTAGCTAAAGGCTTTATTCGTCCCTCTCGGTCACCAGCAGGGGCAGGATTATTTTTTGTGGAAAAAAAGGATGGAGGCCTCCGTCCATGCATTGATTATCGGGGCTTAAATAAGATTACAGTAAAAAATCGTTATCCTTTGCCTTTAATTGACGATTTGTTTACCCAAGTCACCAATGCTAAGATTTTCTCGAAGCTGGATTTGAGGGGTGCATACAACCTTGTGCGTATCAGGGACGGTGATGAATGGAAGACGGCCTTTAACACACCTGACGGGCATTACGAGTACCTAGTGATGCCCTTCGGGTTGTGTAACGCCCCGGCCGTCTTCCAAGAGCTATTTAATGAGGTCTTCAGAGAGGTGTTGGGCAAATTCGTCTTAGTGTACTTAGACGATATACTCATTTTTTTGTCCAACCTCTCAGAACACAGGAAACATGTTGGGTTTGTGTTACGGAAGTTGAGACAGAATATTCTGTATACTAAATTGGAAAAGTGCATTTTTGAAGTGACCTCTGTCGCCTTTCTGGGGTACATAATCTCGACCTCCGGGCCTCTCTATGGACCCTGGAAAGGTTTCAGCTGTCTTGGAATGGCCCCAACCTGTAGGACTGAAAGCCCTCCAGAGATTCCTGGGGTTCGCCACCTACTACAGGAGGTTCATAAAGGGGTACTCCACGCTGATCTCGCCTTTCACCAGTCTCACTAAGAAAGGGGCAGATACTCACCACTGGTCTCCAGAGGCCCATGCTGCTTTCTCCACTCTGAAGAAATTGTTCTGTTCTGCACCCATATTGAGACATGTAGACATGTAGACGTCACCGTTCCCTTTATCGTGGAGGTAGATGCCTCAGAGGTAGGGGTAGGGGCTGTGCTGTCTCAGCGTTCTGGTTTACAAGGAAAACTGCATCCTTGTGCCTATTTTTCCTGTAAATTTTGACCCGCAGAGAAAAACTACGATATAGGCAATAGGGAACTTCTAGCCATCAAATTAGCCTTTGAGGAGTGGCGACATTGGCTAGAAGGGGCAGAAAACACCATTACGGTTTACACTGACCACAAGAATTTGGAGTACATTGAGGGCGCTAAGAGACTTAGCCCCCGACAGGCCCGGTGGTCGTTATTTTTCTCAAGATTCAGATTTGTAATCAGGTATACCCCTGGTAGTAAGAACATCAAGGCTGATGCCTTATCCAGGTGTTTTGAGCCAGAGACAGCACAGCCCTCAGACCCTGAGACCATTATCCCTCAGAAGGTGGGCCTGGCAGTGGCAGCCACTGAGACCTGGAAAGACTGGACTGTCACTCTGAGTCCGTTTCAACAAGATGTTCCTGAGGGGAAGCCTGAGGAGGTCATGTTTGTACCATTGCCTTTTCGCCTACAACTGTTACAGCTGTTTCATTCCCACAAGAATGCTGGGCATCCTGGGGCCACCAGAACTCAGGATCTAATTGCTAGATGTGCTTGGTGGCCGTCATTAGCAACAGACTGTAAGGAGTATGTAAGAGAGTGTGCAGTGTGTGCTAGGAGCAAACCCACCTGTTGGAACATTGCAGCCTTTACCAGTTCCGAGTGAACCTTGGACCCATTTGTCCATGGATTTTGTGGGCGAACTCCCCAGGTCTGAGGGCATGACGGTCATTTGGGTGGTAGTCGATCGATTCAGTAAGATGGCTCATTTTGTCCCTCTGAAAGGACTCCCCTCGGCCCAGGAATTGGCTGATCTCTTCATCCAGCACATTTTCCGGCTGCATGGCATTCCGGAAAATATAGTGTCAGATCGGGGAGTCCAATTTGTATCTAAATTTTGGAGGGCATTTTGCCATCAGCTAGATATGGATCTTTCATTTTCATCAGGCTACCACCCTCAGACCAATGGCCAGACCGAAAGAGTCAATCAATCCCTGGAACAGTTTCTGAGATGTTATGTTGCAGATGCACAAACCGACTGGGTTAAATTCTTGCTGTTTGCAGAATTTGCACACAACAATCTGAAAAGTTCCTCGTCTGGATTTTCCCCATTTCAGGTGGTGACAGGAAGGTCACCTAAGTTTGCCCCATTGCCAGTGGCTTCTACTCCGTTTCCAGCCCTGGAGAATTGGTAGAAGTCCTTGAAGCAGATTTGGGGAATAGTCAAAAGAAATTTGGGGAGGGCTTTTCAGAACCAGAAAAAACAGGCTGACAAGAGACGTTCCATAGAGTGGGAATTCTCTCCAGGGGACTTGGTCTGGGTGTCCACAAGACATTTGGCTTTGAAGCAACTGTCACCCAAACTAGGCCCTAGATTTGTGGGCCCTTTTCCAGTGACCAGAAAGATCAATAATGTCACTTATGCCATTGATCTCCCTACCAGCATGTGTGGTGTGAGATCATTCCATGTGTCCTTGCTCAAGCCGGCAGTGCACGTGGATTCCGCTCCGCCCCCCCCTGTGTTGATTGATGACTAACCTGAGTATGAGATTTAAAAGATTCTGGACTCACGGCTTGTGCAGAACTCCGTGCAGTATCTGGTGCACTGGAAGGGATACGGCATAGAGGAGAGAACTTGGGTGCCAGACTGTCGTATGCAAGCAGAGGAATTGAAGAAGGAATTCCTTGACCTGCACCCTGGAAAGTCTGGTGGAAAGTGTCCGGAGTCCACTCCTCGGGGGGGGGGGGGGGGGGTACTGTGAGAGAACGCGGAAAAGCCGCCACGTGTACTGGTGGCAAGGCGGCTGATTCCACGTCCAGCGCGGCGGTTTGTCCGCAGCAGTGTGCGTCTGGTGTGGCTGGGTCTGTTAGTTCACAGAGATTGAGGAATACGCGCGCGCGCGCTGAGAGGCAGAACCTTTATGACAAACAAGGAGGGATCAGCTGACCAGGTCGGTCAGCTGCCCTCAAGGCAAGTGGCTATTGGTTGATCGCTGATGGGTGGCGCCGGAGAGCGCTGCCCTATATATAGTCACTGCTGGCCAGTTTCAGGTTGTCTGCCGTTGCGAACACTTACGTGGAAGCACTCAGACCTTAGTCAGATCACACGGTGTGTGTTTGAACCAGGAGGACCTGGGAATTCACACTGAGCCAGATTACTTCTGTTATCATTGTGTTATTATTCAGACTAGTTCCAGGGTGTCGAGACCACTGACCTCACACCCAAGATTAGGGAACTTGTGTTATCATTGTGTTATTATTCAGACTAGTTCCAGGATGTCGAGACCACGGACCTCACACCCAAGATTAGGGAACTTGTGTTATCATTGTGTTATTATTCAGACTAGTTCCAGGGTGTCGAGACCACGGATCTCACACCCAAGATTAGGGAACTTGTGTTATCCTTGTGTTATACTTCAGACTAGTTCCAGGGTGTAGAGACCACGGACCTCACACCCAAGACTAGGGATACTGTGTACCATCTTACTATTTATACTCCAGACTAATTCCAGGGTGTAGAGACCACGGACCTCACATCCAAGACTAGGCATTGTTTGATATCTGTTATGTCATACTGCTTTCTTGACTATCCCTCTGCTCTCTGATTTGGTACCTTCGCCTATCTGATTATCTGTTGCCAACCCTGCCTGCCTTGGATACCGAATCAGTCTACTGCCTCTGTACTTTATCTGTCCGTGTGTTGCCGACCTGGCTTGCCCGACCTCGAGAGCTATCTCTCTCCTTAAGAGATAGTCTCCAGACCTGCTAGTGACATCCACCTTTCAGGTGTCACTCACTCATAGGTCCTTCCTACCTTCAGCCTGGGACTCCACCCCTGTGGAGGTCTCAGGCTGCTGGAAGGTTCTTGCTCTTCTCTTAAGCAGTATTGCCCATACTGCCGAAGACCACCTGCTCCTCGGGTGGTCTCACTCAAAGTAATTACTGTTGCACCAAAACACTCACATTACATAGGTGTCCAGAGGTTAGCTATACTTGGATTATCGGTGATTCTGCAGATCATCAATAATCAGGTATATATCTGTATTTTTGGTGATACTGCAGATCACCAATAATCAGATTCTCTCTGTGTGCTGACACCGATCGTTACAGTTACATTGCCTTGCTATGTTTGGTGATTGCTGTTCGCCAGTTTGTATGCTACATCTGCCTGCAGGGTATTGTAGTTTGTATTAGGCAGGAGCTTTCGCAGGTGTTAGGGCTGGGTTGTATGGCATTCATATGGGCATACATTCTGACTCACAGCAGGTGACCAGACAAGCCTGACACCCATATACACATTTCAAATTAACCCCTTACTTTCCACCCTCTCACATAGTTACCTAAATAAATAACATGCATATTTAAAAAAAAAGACAAATAAAAAAATACATAAATATTTACCTTAGCGACTGAACTTTTTTAATATGTATGTCCAAAAGGTATATCAATGTAATTTATGAAATTATGGGCTTGTAATTAGTGATGGACGCAAAATTTAAAAAATGCACCTTTATTTCCACATAAAATATTGGTGCCATACATTGTACTAGGGAAATATTTTAAATGTTTCAATAACCGGGACAAATGGGAAAATAAAATGTGTGGGTTTTAATTATGACAGCATGTATACAAATATAAAGGCTGAAAGCTGAGCAATAATGAATTTTTTCAATTTTTTCCTTATTTTTACCATTAAATTGCATTTAAAATAAAATAATTCTTAGCAAAATGTACCACCAAAGAAAGCCTAATTGGTTGTGAAAAAAACAAGATATAGATCTTTTTTTGTGATAAGTAGTAATAAAGTTATAGGTGAATGAATGGAAGGAGTGCTAAAAGGTGAAAATTGATCTTGTACAGGGGAAAACCCAGGGTCAGTTCTAGACTTTTTGCTGCCTGAGGCAAACTTGTGAGGATGCCCCCCTCTCCCCCAATTTGGAATGATCACACAGCACCCAACAGTTTACTCTGCTTCATTTAATTGTCTCAGTCAGCAAGGGAGCATATGCAACAACTTGAGACATGACATGCTGCAGCTCAACACAATAATACACTGGATGGCTCTCTGGCTGTGAGTCTGTGACAAACTGCTCACCCCCAACCAGTTGGCCATCCTCCATTCCTCCTCAGTCAGGACAGCAGTGCCACCTCCTCCCTTCTGCTGTGCAAGTCAAATGACACACTGCTGCTCTCCTGCCTCCCCCATCCTCACTCATTGTCAGACTCCTCACACAGCACAACAAGCTGCTTTTCCCCAATGATGACCTCTTCACCTCGCTCACTCGCCTCTCGCTTCTCCTCCTACTCTGACTACATGCTGTAAGTGTAAACACACAGTACAAACATGCTGCCCCTGTAGTCTCCATGCCTGATGCAAGTGTTTCACTTGCTTCATGAGAGAACTGGCTCTGGAAAAAACACTCAGTAGTGAAGTGGTTAATGCACAACCGACCACACAACATGACCAACCTCACAAGTTGTTTACCTTACAAGTTCGTACACACACGCCAACCAACTAAACATCCAGCTCGCTTAAATACTATGCGTGCAAGCTAAATGACACACTGCACACATGTCCGCATTCAAAAACAACAAAGTTGTTCAAAACACTTGTACACAAGTTCCAACCTGCATGATAGTTGGGCAGACTGATCAAACGGTTGGATCTGGCAAACAATCTGTTATCAGTTGGTCATCTGGTTGTTTGCCAGCCGTACACATGCCAAACTTATCTTTCAACAGACAAGCTTGGAAGATAGTTGGATAGATTGTTGGTACGTGTGTATAAGCTTTAAGGTATCAATACACTGTTCAATTACTGCCATCGATATACGGCCGATTCAACTGCTCTGATCGAAACGGCTAGAAATTGATGCAGCAGGCAGCATGATCGCCTGACTTTGATTTCTGACCAATTTCGATAAATTTACTTGATTGGTCAAGATGGAAAATCTAAGCCGTTCGTCTGCTGGCAGCAGATCGATGGCCCATAGAATTGCATTGGATCAAATAGCATAGCAATGCATTTAGATGGATTTGCAATAGTTTCATACTGAAGTCTATTGGAAATCTCTTCCTAGTGTGTGGCACACATCGGATAGATTCCTGTCAGATTCGACCTGACAGGCATCTGACAGGAATCTATCTGACAGTCAAATCTCCTGCAAATCTATAAGTATATGAGTACAGTTTATGTTATAGCAAGAGCCTAAAGTCTGGCCACTTCGGAATCTGGCTGGCCAATATGCGATGTGCTCTGCTGATCCAGCCAATAGATGAAGAAAGGACCCACTCAATTGTGAGTTTGCATCTTCCAGTAAGGGCACCAGAAGCAGAGCTGGTAGAGGGACAGGTGCAGACAGGGCCGAATTTGTACTTTCTAGCACCCAAGGCCAGGTGTCACCAGGGCTCCCCTAGGCACATCAAACGTATGACGCCCCCCCCCCCCCTGCAGAAGTACTTTGCATGGCGCACCAAAAATGGGCGTGGCCACAGAATGCAGTGGGCTTGTCCATAACAAACAGTGGGTGTGGCCAATTAAAATTTCCTAGTAAGAGTGCAACCCAACGTCAGTGGGGCCGTGTTTTCTCCCTTGATATGAGTAAAGTGACCCTAAAAAAGCAAGTAGGAAATGTCCCCCCCCCCCCCCTCCCACACACACACACACACACACACACACACATTAGCCAGTATTCTCTTGCACAAAATAGTGGTAGATATTAGATTGTGAGCTCCTCTGAGAAAAGTCAGTAACATGACTATGTTCTCTGCAAAGTGCTGCAGAAGATGCCAGTGCTATGTAAATACATTATAATATGGTAGGGCATTAGACTATGGCAGGATTAGATTGTGAGCTCCTCAGAGGACAGTCAGTGACATGACTATGTACTCTGTGAAGTACTGCATAATATGTTGGCGTAATATAAATAAACAGTATAAGTACAGTATAAAGTAGCCAGGTCTATAGGTGTCCCCAGTATAGACATACTATAGATGTCCCCAGTATAGATAGCCAGGTCTATTGGTGTCCCCAGTTTAGGTAGTAGTCAGGGGCATAACTAGTAATCACTGAGCAGGGGCGTACCTATAAATCACCAGGCCCCCCTGCAAAAAAAATAAATAATCCGGCCCCTCTCCCCCCCACCCAGGGCCCGCTCAGGGACTTTTGGGGGGCAGGAGGAGTCGCAGCATAAGAGGAGAGTGTGGCAGATCGGTGGGGAGGGGGAAAATTCCCCCCCTCCTCCCTCACCTCGGGCTCTCCTCTCAGCGCTCCCCCTCCTGCAATCATTGGTGGCAGCGGGCAGGCAGCAGCAGCAGCGGTGGCGGCAGGATGACTCATTACCTCCTTCTCGCTGGAGGACTTCCGTTCTCTAAGAGCAACTTCCTGTTTACACAGGAATTTGCAAAAAGCTCTTAGAGATCGGAAGTCCTCCAGCGAGAAGGAGGTAGTGAGTCAACCTGCCACCACTGCTGCTGCTGCTGCCTGCCCTCTGCCACCAATGAAAATAATTGCAACGCGGGCAACATTTCAGCAGAAAATAATCGCAATGTGTGCAGCATTTCAACAGAAAATAATCGCAATGTGGGCAGCATTTCACCAGAAAATAATAGCAATGTGTGCAGCATTTCAGCAGAAAATAATCGCAATGAGTGCAACATTTCAGCAGAGAAATAATCACGAGTGCAACATTTCAGCAGAGAATAATCGCAATGAGTGCAACATTTCAGCAGAGAATAATCGCAATGAGTGTAACATTTCAGCAGAAAATAATCGTACAGTGGGCAGCATTTTTGTGAGAGTTGGAAGGAGGGTTAGAGAGGGTGGGCAGAGAGAGAGAGAGATATAGGGTAAGCAGATAGACAGGTACAGAAAGTGTTACAGTGTTAAAGAAAGAGAGAAGGAGTATGGGCAAAAGGAACACGACAGAGCGCTGTACATTACCTACTCTCCCTCTGTCGTGCCTGGCAGGCTCTGTGCACTCTGCTGGGCTGGCTATGGCAGCTATGTCCCTCTGGGTGTCTGTGAGGCAGGCTAGAGGCTTTCACTGGCAGACTTGGGCCGCAGCTCCTCTCTCTGTTGTCATGACTGGCTGCTCAATCATTCACTCGCTCGGTCTCCTCGTCTCTGTCCAGCTCTTGTATTTCCGGCCAGGTGCCACACATGGTGCCAGATGCAGAGACGTCAGGCCAGCGTGAGTACGCCTGACGTCTCTCTCAGCATCAGGGAGCTGGAGGGGGAGGAGGAAAAAGGGGGGGCGGCCAAAGCCTCAGAACTCCGGCTGCTCTTTGAGCCACAGGCTCTTTCTCAGTTATGCGATTGGGCAGCGAACGGAGTTCTAGGAGCCTGGGAGGGAGAGACAGGATTTTGGCCATGTACCCTAGCCAGCCCAGCGATAAATCTCGCGCTGCTCACGTCATGCTGCCTGGAACAGTCACCATGGCAACGGACGTTAAGCGGCTCTCCCCGCCTGGCATCCAGTTCCATGGTGACTCCCAGGCAGCGAAGGAGAGTAGCGAGATTCGCCGCTGGATTGGGGACATATGAGGGACGCTACCAACCTCTCCCCCCCAACCACTTACCCCTCTTGGGACTTGACCCCAATGAAGGAGATATAAATAATAAAAAAAATGCAGTGCAGTCAAGCAGCCGCTGCCCCCTTCAAAGAGCCGCTAGGGGCCGGTGCCTACGAGTGCCTCTTAATAGATACGGCCATGAGCAGACCCTTTCTTTCATGCACAGCTCCCTTGGGCATCAGCTTCCCTTTTTCATGTGTTTCTCCTCATTTTCAGACTTCTCTTTCACATGTAGCAGCCCCTATTTCACTTATAGGGGCCCCCTTAAGCTGCAGCTTCTCAAGGCCTGGGCCTTTGTGGTCTTTCCAGAAATCTGGCCCTGGTTGAGGTGAGGGTGTGGCATAATCATAGCCTCCACTGTGTTTCAGCTGTGCCCCTCCAGTGTACTCCCCTCAGCATAATGATTCCCCACAAAATGCTGCTATGCAACATAATACAACTTACCCTCCCAGTGCTATTGTACCACCTGTTATGTCATGACCACCACTGCCCCAAAAACAGCCTCTATGACAGAATAGTGCCTCTCCTATTCCATTGCTATGCACTTACCATTATCACTAGCCCTATGCAGTGAACCTCTCCTCCTCCAACAATAAAAACTGATCTTCCAGAAAAAGCATGCCCTTTACTTTACAATTATATTTGAGCGGGGATGTCTATTCATTCAATTGCTTATTAAAGTGTACCAGAGATGGTACACTGGCCATTATTTATACTTACCTTGGGCTTCCTTCAGCCCTATGAGCACCGGGACTTCCCTTGCAATCCTCCTCTGGTCCCCCGTTCTGGTGCTACGACTCCTGGTAATCCGGTTAGTCACTACCAGTTGTTGCCTTCTGCATATGCATGCCTCAGCCGCACGTGTCCCTGCTGCGCTCCCGTCCTCTGGAACCAATTGCTGCTACAACATTGGCCTAAGTTGAAGGATTGAAATTTAAATCCTAGGGCCTTTATTACACTATACACTGAAAAAGTGATGCGTTTTATCAGTCTACAGCAGTGCATTGTGAAAAAGCTACCAGTTAAAATGCGTATACTGCAAACGAAGCCATAGGAAAACATAGGCATTATTTTGAAAGGTAGTTGTACCTTCAGTTATAACTGAGAGCAACTCAGTTAACTATTAAGTGTAAAAGGACCCGACTCCAAAAATCAAGCCCAGTATGTGCAGACAATAACATTGCCTCCTTATTGCTTTGTGTTTTAGCTGATACTCTGCTTTCTGTATTGTTAGAAACTGTATACAAATGTGCACACTTATTCCTATTGGTGATAATCCTAGGACTAGGTACTTATTTTACATACTCCTCCATAGCTCGGTGTCTGTAGGTGGACACCTTAAAGCAAACCTGAACTAAAAAATAAAAGTCACCTTCTCATTCAAAGAGTTTTCTTTATTTTCATGACTATGAACATTGTAGATTCACACTGAAGGCATCCAAACTATGAATTAACACATGTGGAAGTATAGTACATAACCAAAAAGTGTGCAACAACTGAAAATATGTCATATTCTAGATTCTTCAAAGTAGCCCCCTTTTGCTTTGATTCCTGCTTTGCACACTCTTGGCATTCTGTTGATGAGCTTCAAGAGGTAGTCACCTGAAATGGTTTTCACTTCACAGGTGTGCCCTGTCAGGTTTAATAAGTGGAATTTCTTGCCTTATAAATGGGGTTGGGACCAGGGCCGGCCCGTCACTTTTTGCCGCCTGAGGCAAATTTGGCAGAGCTGCTGCCGCCGCCGCCCCCCCCCGTCCGGGGGGGGGCCGCCCGCCGAGCCGGAGGGGTAGCGGGCAGGTCGGGGGTATTGTGCCTAGCGGTGGGGAGGGGGGTCGGACCCCCCCCCTCCCTCGCCTGGGTCCCCCGATCTGCGCTTCCCTCCAGCCTGTAATTAGTAAGCTGCTGCCAGATCGTAAGAGGCACGGGCGGGGAGGACTCACCTTTTCCGCGTTCCATCGTGCGCTCCATTGACGTCACTTACTGCATCGCCGTCCACTTACAATACAGTGGGCGGCGATGCAGGAAGTGACGTCAGTGGAGCGCTCGCTGGAACGCGGAAAAGGTGAGTCCTCCCCGCCCGTGCCTCTTCTGGCAGCAGCTTACTAATTACAGGCTGGAGGGGAGCGCAGATCGGGGGACCCAGGCGAGGGAGGGGGGGTCCGACCCCCCTCCCCACCGCTAGGCACAATACCCCCGACCTGCCCGCTACCCCTCCGGCTCGGCGGCCGGCCCCCCCGGGCGGGTGCCGCCCTTTGAAGTTTGCCGCCTGAGGCAAATGTTTCACCCCGCCTCATGGTTGGGACCATCAGTTGCGTTGTGGAGGAGTCAGGTAGATACACAGCTGATAGTCCTAAGATTAGACTGTTAGAATTTGTATTATGGCAAGAAAAAAGCAGCTAAGTGAAGAAAAATGAGTGGCCATCGTTACTTTAAGACAGTGGTTCCCAACCTTTTCCGGCCCGGGGAACACTGGGGGGGGCAGGGGGGGCGGGTGTTTGAGCGACCTAGTGGACAGTGCCGTGCGCAGCAGGCTATGGGGGGGGGGGGGGCTGGGGTGCGGCTGCATAGCTAGCATAGTTGCCCCAGTAAAGGGAGTTTAGTTGCCTCAGTATAGCTAGTATAGTGCCCCAGTATAGCCAGTATAGTGCCCCAGTATAGCTAGTATAGTGCCCCAGTATAGCTAGTATAGTGCCCCAGTATAGCCAATATAGTGCCCCAGTATAGCCAGAATAGTGCCCCAGTATAGCGCCCCAGTATAGCTAGTATAGTGCCCCAGAATAGTGCCCCAGTATAGCCAGTATAGTGCCCCAGTATAGCCAGTATAGCGCCCCAGGATAGCGCCCCAGTATAGTGCCCCAGTATAGCTAGTATAGTGCCCCAGGATAGCCAGTATAGTGCCCCAGGATAGCCAGTATAGAGCCCCAGTATAGCCAGTATAGTGCCCCAGGACAGCGCCCCAGTATAGTGCCCCAGTATAGTGCCCCAGGATAGCCAGTATAGTGCCCCAGTATAATGCCCCAGTATAGCCAGAATAGTGCCCCAGTATAGCCAGTATAGTGCCCCAGGATAGCGCCCCAGGATAGTGCCCCAGGATAGCTAGTATAGTGTCCCAGTATAGCCAGTATAGTGCCCCAGGATAGCCAGTATAGTGCCCCAGTATAGTGCCCCAGTATAGCTAGTATAGTGCCCCAGAATAGTGCCCCAGTATAGCCAGTATAGTGCCCCAGGATAGCGCCCCAGTATAGTGCCCCAGGATAGCTAGCATAGTGCCCCAGGATAGCCAGTATAGTGCCCCGGTATAGCCAGTATGGGTGGGTGGTGCCCCCCGCCCGTCCCCGCCGCTGTTATAACCTTAAAGAGACTCCGTAACAAAAATTTCATCCGGTTTTCTTCCATCCTACAAGTTCCAAAATCTATTCTAATGTGTTCTGGCTTACTGCAGCACGTTCTACTATCACCATCTCTGTAATAAATCAACTTATCTCTCTCTTGTCAGACTTGTCAGCCTGTGTCTGGAAGGCTGCCAAGTTCTTCAGTGTTGTGGTTCTGTGATGCATCTCCCCCCTCCAGACCCCTCTCTGCACACTGCCTGTGTGTTATTTAGATTAGTGCAGCTTCTCTCTGCTCTATTATCTTTTACAAGCTGGATAAATCCTCCTCTGAGCTGGCTGGGCTTTCACATACTGAGGAATTACATACAGGCAGAGCTGTCTGCACTCTGCAGGAAGAAACAGCCTAACACTTCAGTGGAAGATAGCTGCAGGGGGAAAGAAGCACACAAATGATCTCTTGAGATTAAAACAGAATGCTGTATACAGCCCGCTTGTGTATGGATGTATTTTCTATGTGTACATCAACCTACTTCCTGTTTTGGTGGCCATTTTGTTTGTTTACAAACAAACTTTTTAAAACAGTTTTTAACCACTTTTAATGCGGCGGGGAGCGGCGAAATTGTGTCAGAGGGTAATAGGAGATGTCCCCTAACGCACTGGTATGTTAACTTTTGTGCGATTTTAACTTTTGTGCGACTTTAAAAGCGCCCGCTCTCCCCTCTCCGGCGCGTGTATTTATTCAAGCAGCGTATCTCCCGGCTGCTCTGTGTGATGCGGCAGGAAGCAGAGCAGCGGCTTCCTGTAACAGCGATATGCATCGCCGTTACTATGGTAACCGAGCCCTGCTTCCTGCGCATCACACAGAGCAGCCTGGGAGATACGCTGCTTGAATAAATACACGCGCCGGAGAGGGGAGAGCGTACGCTGCTAAGGTAATAAAAGCGGCGGCCGCGGGGACGGGGGGGGGGGGGGGGGAGGAAGAGGACAGTCCCACGGACCACAGGTTGGGGATCCCCGCATGGCACACCAGGCAACATCCCGCGACAAACTAGTGTGCCGCGGAACACCGGTTGGGAAACACTGCTTTAAGAAATGAAGGTCAGTCAGTCCGAAAAATTGGGAAAACTTTGAAAGTGTCCCCAAGTGCAGTCTCAAAAACCATCAAATGCTACAAAGAAACTGGCTCTTTTGCGGAGGATAAGTTCATCCGAGTCACCAGCCTCAGAAATCGCAGGTTAACAGCAGCTTACATTAGAGACCAGGTCAATGCCACACAGAGTTCTAGCAGCAGACACATCTCTAGAACAACTGTTAAGAGGAGACTGTGTGAATCAAGCCTTCATGGTACAATTTCTGCTAGGAAACCACTGCTAAGGACAGGCAACAAGCAGAAGAGACTTGTTTGGGCTAAATAACACAAATAATGGACATTAGACCAGTGTAAATCTGTGCTTTGGTCTGATGAGTCCAAATTTGAGATCTTTGGTTCTAACCACCGTGTCTTTGTGCGACGCAGAAAAGGTGAACGGATGGTCTCTACATGCCTGGTTCCCACCATGAAGCATGGAGGAGGAGGTGTGATGGCGTGGGGGTGCTTTGCTGGTGACACGGTTGGGGATTTATTCAAAATTGAAGGCATACGGAACCAGCATGGCTACCACAGCATCTTGCAGTGGCATGCTATTCCATCCGGTTTGCATTTAGTTGGATCATCATTTATTTTTCAACAGGACTATGACCCCAAACACACCTCCAGGCTGTGTAAGGGCTATTTGACCAGGAAGGAGAGTGATGGGGTGCTCCGCCAGATGACCTGGCCTCCACAGTCACCAGACCTGAACCCAATTGATATGGTTTGGGGTGAGCTGGACCGCAGAGTGAAGGCAAAAGGGCCAACAAGTGCTAAGCATCTCTGGGAACTCCTTCAAGACTGTTGGAAGACCATTTCAGGTGACTACCTCTTGAAGCTCATCAAGAGAATGGCAAGAGTGTGCAAAGCAGAAATCAAAGCAAAAGGTGGTTACTTTAAAGAACCTAGAATATGACATATTTTCAGTTGTTTCACACTTTTTGGTTATGCACTATACTTCCACATGTGTTAATTCATAGTTTGGAGGCCTTCAATGTGAATCTACAATGTTCATAGTTATGAAAATAAAGAAAACTCTTTGAATGAGAAGGTGTGTCCAAACTTTTGGTCTGTACTGTAAGTATATAATATTTATTTGCAGGTAAATCATGTGTTTATTTTAAATAATGTTACTCAGTTCAGGTTCCCTTTAATCCAATATGCCTGCTGTTTGATTGTGACCTGAATGAGACACATATTATGGGCTTGATTCACTAAACCGTGACAACTCAAATATCACACCTTATCAAAGATATCACACCTTATCAAAGTTAACACGCCTTATCAGAGTAGCACAGTGAGCGCTACAAACTTATGCCTGCTAATTGGCAGTGGCACTCATCCTGCCCTGAGCCCCTGCAGGTTCGTAGTGCTTGCTAGGCTACTCTGATAAGATGTGTTAACTTTGATAAGGTGTGATATCTTTGATAAGGTGTGAGTTATCACGGTTTAGTGAATCAAGCCCTATGTGTGTCATGTGTGTGTTTTATGTTTGCATGTGATTTATTTTTGTGAAATAAAATTTTGCATGCAAAAATATCCTAACACAAGATGAATATACAGATATTTAAAGTATGTTGTAAATAAAAAATCTGATGACACTAGAACTTAAAGTTTTTAAATATCTTTAATATAAAAATAAATTTCACTTTATAAGGCAAAACCAAAATGTACATCAGAAAATCTATGTTTATATCTACATATTTTAAATACAGAGTATTTACATGTATAAATATAAATTATTTAACTGTTTTATTTTTTCAGTGTTTGGCCTTTGGTCAAGACACAGACTGTGAATTCTTGTACAGTCTACTTTAAATTTTACATTATTTAAATGATTCTGTCAGTTGGGGTTCTGATTTCTGAACATTTTTGGTTTATTCCCTTTAGAACATCGTCAAGTACTGTTCATAAACCTATTGGAGTAATATTTACATTTCCCTTTTCTCTTCCGAAGGAAGCTTAGAAAGCTTTGTTCCATCTGCTGTATGCCAGCCAGCAGCATTCTGTCAAATCCGCCCGGCGGATCGCTCAGAAACAGCCGTATCAGTCTGACGACAGAGCGTACACACGCCGGACTGTCGCTGGCACGCCCACCCAGCGGGAGGCAACGACGGACCCGTCGTTGCCTAAAGTCCGGCGTGTGTACGGACCTTTACCTTACACCTGGATGAGTACCTCACTGTAAACTGATTGCATTTAATTAACCAATGATTTTAAGTTAAAAAGTATCCTTGCATGTGAATATCCAGGGAGGAAATTAAATGAATCCTTACAAAACCTATAGCTGCTGGTTAATTAATGTTACCAGTTAACTGATAGATAGTTTCTGGCTTTGAAAGGCTCGTTTTCTTCATATTCATGAATCAGTGGGCCTTTGTCAGGAAACGTTTTTACACATCATTACTAAGTACCTGACTGAGCATCCAACTCCGTTGCCTACGTACTGGGGAGGATAGTCTGATACCTACAGACCACTTTGTTGAATGACTTGCTCAGAAAAAAAGTACACTTGGACAAACATTTGCCTGTGTAGAGAGTAGAGATAGTCAATGAGATGGTAATCATTTTGGATTGCATGAAGATGAAGATTTGCTGCAAGTTGTCTGCAACTTGAAACTAGCCCAATCATAATTAGCACAATGTGTTCTGGATTGGCCCAATTCTGAATGACAACAAACAAACTTGTTTGTTAGATCTATCATTTCCAGTAATGACTGCAGATTCCTTGGACTGGCAGGCATTTGCTACAGTCATTGACATGAGATTGGGGCCCAGGCTACTGGAAAATAGTCAGGTCGGGCTACAGTGATCAAATGTTTATGGGGACCCATACAAAAAGCTGCTAATTTGTAAAGATGTTATTTTTTCTTCCATTCCTGAGTAGAAGGGAAGTTTCAGATATTCAATAGTGACCTTAGGTATAAAAGACAAAGTTTTTTCCGATGAGTAGATTATCTATAAAAAAAGATATACACATAAAAACTATTACAAACACATTTTAAATATCTGCATTTCAATTATTTGACAGTTACGTTCTGTCATATGCCAGTTGGACAAAAGACATTGGTATCTCCAGATATCTTCTGCCATCTCTCACATCATCCGAACAGCCATTAATGTCTGATTACTGGAATGTGCTGGAGGAATCTGTGGATTGAAAAGAGAAATCATAAGACATATTTACAAAAATGACCTTGAATAAGATCTGCTTTATCAGTAGAATCCCTGTCCTGTATGTGCTGACATTGGCAACAGTTAACTAAGCAACTGACGAAAAGTATGCACTTTTATACTCTACTGGAACTGATCCTCACTGATATCTCCAGTACAAGGTGATTAATGGAGCTGAAAGATGAAAAGATCCTTATGAAAATGACTATGGCCAGAGGCTCTGCTTTATTTTGTATTACGTAATATAGCTGGGGGTTAATAAACATAAGGTGTAGTGCTGAGCAGACAATATTCCTAAAAGTGGCCATATACTAGTCGATATGGCCAGCAGATAGATCCCTCTCTAAACATTATCTGATCAGAGAGAGGATCTATCTGCTTCATTGCCTCCACACACTGCACACATTTTTTTCAATGGATTTCAGCATGAAATCTTTGAAAATCTGTGTGCCTGCCAGGGTCGCAGTCCCCCACGCAGTTCTCAACTGTCCGTCGATCCCGCGTGGTCTCTGCTGGTCCTGCCAACTGATCCTCTTCACTTCCTGTACCTGAGCGCATGTGTAGTGCAATGCTGGGGACATACACTAGGAGCACTGTGACCACTAGAGGACCCTAGTGTCTATCCCGTGCATTACAACACACAGCTGCCCTGGACAGAAAGTGAAGAAGTGCTGCCAATGTCTCATGCTGTACAAAATAAATGTAAGTATACTTATGGCTAGCTGAATCCATGTGCTTCAGTTTGCAATCAAATTTCTAGATTAGGGATTAGTGCATAGTTTGCATCTGATTTGTATTCAATGTGTGTATTTTAGCCCCAGGGGGGATCTGCACACCTCTGTTTCATTGCATTTGCAGCCTAGGAGCGCTGTCAATTGTTTGCTATCTTTTTGAAAGGAAAAAATATGTATACCATTTATGACTAGCAGCACCAGGTAAGAATTATGTTTTTACTGTTAGGCTAGAAATAAGGCTGGTTCTGTGAGGGTACGTCATCGCCGTGGAAGAGTCTAGTAGGGAATTATTTGCACACATATTATTTTTGCTGAAGCTAACACCCTCCGTTGCTGTACCTGTTTTGAATGCAAGTTGTGTAATTTGCCTGTTTTTCAAGCTCTGCACATCTAAGCAGGTAGTTAATTCGGGTGCAGCCTCTGTAAGTGCTCCCAATGTCTCCTGCTGTAGAAAGTGAAGATTGGGCCATGCAGTGGACAGGTGAGAGTACTGTCTCTGCAGTCGCCCAATCAAACCTCCCTAGCGACACAATCCTGATCTGCTGCCGATTTACCTAAATTTTCCGCCCAGACCAATTGACCCAGTCGAGCGATTTTGGACAGAAATCGCTCGATAGGCTGATTGAGCAGGCCAAATGCAGCATCGATTTCTCACCAATTCGATCAGAGCAATCGAATCGCTCATATTGATGGGAAAAATCGATGAGTGTATGGTCTGCTTAACACTAAACCAGGAAGTGGTAGGAGAATTAGTAAATGACTGCTATTAGGTGTTAACCAACCAGCTTAAAGCTGTGATAATTAAACAGCTCCCAGCTAAATAATCTTGGGCCCGATTTTGCTTGGTCTGCAGCCATCCACCATATGAAGCCATCCAGAAGAGGACCAAGTGTGAACAAGCAGAACTGTGGAGAGCTTGTATGTTTGTGTGAGATTCTTCTGGAAGTACTCTGTTTAACTCACACATGCTAAAAATACATGGGTATAGTCATTGGCTTTTGAATTGGCTTTTTGAAACTGAGCCTCAGATTCACTAGTAAAGTTACATTTTTAGGTTTTCTGAGACATAGGCTTCAATTCATCAAGCATTACCGCATTCGGTAATGCTGAAAACAGCTGACTTAACGAAGCACTTTAGAAAATGTTAATTCATCAAAGCTGTTACCGAATGAGAAGCTGAAATGACACAGCAATGAGATAAATTACCGACATGTGCTCAACAAATGTTAATTCATCAAGGTTCCCACATTCGCTAACACATTCGGTGTTTATCTCAAGCTCTCCCCTGTCGTTACAGGCTTCGAAAGCCTTCTGTGTGAATGTTTTCATGATTAGCAGGAGCAGGCAGCCAATAGAAACAGCCCCTGTTCTCCTGCAAGTGCCGCTGATAGAACACAGGCTTCTCCACACAAGCTTTCAGACCCCCCAGGCAGTGAGCAGAGAGAACGGGTCAAAATATATCCCCAGATTCCCTTCGGTGGTGTAACCCTTTCAGGCCCTGTTTGATAATGCAAAGATGCTGGTGGTGAAATCACCAAGCATGGCATTTGTAATGTCTCCAGGAAGTTCATCTACGTTGTGGCAAATAAATAACATGTTAAGAAAGACTGATCGACAGATTCAGAGCAGCAGAGGCAGTATAAATAACAGTAACTATAACACCTTTACATCTAAAGGGATGTCTGGATGCCTTCTATTGTTATCAGCTTGTAACAACACAGGGACATTCCAAGCTGCTCTGCACCACTCTGCTGTTATCGAACAGCCTTTGATGAATTGAAGCCTAGTAGTTCGGTAACTTAACGAACCTCTACCACACATGGGAAAATATTGATGAATTAGCACAGTGAAGTGTAAAATACCGAATGCGGTATTTTAAGGACTGGGGTTTTGTTATCGAATACCCTTTGATGAATTGAAGCCATAGGAAGTGATGTGAATGCATACATGTACTATGTATGATGCTGTGTAAAATATCCGAGCTATATAAACACAGAAAATAAAAAGTATAAATCATACCGATTTTTTCCACTAAGGAGAGCCTTTACTTGTGTTAGGTTAGGATTGACACATTTGATTTCACCGGTGCTTTTCAGTGTCACACTGCGGGAAGATAAGAAAAAGGGACATTGTTAGCAAATGCTACAGTTATTAATTATTATTAACTATTCAAATATCTACACTGAAAAAGGACTCTCAATCCAGATCCTTCTTTGTTTATCTTTAGTAATTCCTTGTCTATTTCATGATCAGAATCACAATAACTCATTTCTCCACTGACACTACAAATACAATCATAGTGTTTACACTATGGGGAAAAAGCCTTCTGTGCAGAATTGATATAAAACAATGGAGAAAAGATATTCTCCAAGGATAATTAAAAATCCATAATAAGAAGATTACTAATGAATTCAAAATGATCATATTATTATCATGTATATCATCATGTTTTCCACTGGGGCTTTATAGAGAAATTGTATGGTAACAGAGCTCTGGCAGGGGGCTTTTGGTTGAGATCTGCCAACTGAGCATCATGGAGAGGCAATCAAAGCATTTAACAAATGTATTTTTGCTTACATTTAAAGTCAATAAGAATCAATGCCTCCCCCCCCCAAAAAAATAAATAAAATCAGCTAGATACTTACCTAAGGAGAGGGAAGGCTCTGGGTCCTATAGAGCCTTTCCGCTCCTCTCATGGTCCCAGTGTTCCAGCGATGGCTGCTGGTAGCAGTGTTCTACTAATTTGATCAAATACTGCTCTATCTGCGGGGGAGTTAGCGCTGCAACATGGGGACCAGGAGAGGAGCGGGAAGGCTCTGTAGGAGACTTCCCTCTCCTTAGGGAAGTATCTGACTGATTTTTTCGGGGGGGGGGGGGGGGGGGGGGAATTTGATTCCCATTGAATGGGGGGGGGAGAGTTAACATATGTTCATCCCTAAATATAGGCAATGACAATAATTGATGGAAAGAACAATACATCTGCAGTAACAAATAGCCAATCAAAAATCAGCTTTTATTAGTTCACTCACATTAATCTTGTTATGTTCTATGCTGCTCACTACAAGATGAGTACATACCAGAAACCCTGTAGATCAAGGCCGTTATGCAATTCACTTTATCTCCAAAGTTTTCTCCTACGATTTAATTTTTCATCTTCTGTTTTAACTAACTTCTTAGCAACCTACAATTAAAAAAGTACTAAAAGGTAGGAGAAAAGGTACTGTGGAAATTATTCTGAGTATTTTCTTGCTTAAAATGCATTTTATTGATAAGGTGTGAAAATATCACCTAGGAGAAAACTTGGGAAAAAATGTGAATTGCATATGGCCCCAAGTGTCTATATGATGTGACCCATACTTACATGTGCTCGATGTTTTCACATGAGGAACTTCTTGGGAAAACCTCCAGTTTTGCTATCGCCATGACATTAAGATGAGGAGATATTTTGGTGCAGGAACAGCGCTTCCCTCGAAGGACTGCAAACCCTGATTACAAATATAAAGAATGAATGATGAGTGCTTATCTAGACAATGGATAAGGAAGCACACAAGATAATCTGTGATAATACAACCTTTCACATAATATAAATGACATACAGTGACTGTACCTTGTATGAGAGGAACAGAGATCAGGAGGACACAGAGGATGGTGGTGCATTTGCTGTCCATGTTGTAAGATGATAGAGATCTCTCTAGGTTCTAGTGCAGACAGTTGTGTGAAGTTCAGCAGGCTTCTTCTCTCTCTATATATACATTTGTGGAGGATTGTGTAATCCCATGATGTCATGAATGGTGGGAAACACCAACTTCTTTTTTCCTTACTAGTACTGCAATGGCAGGAAGCCATTTGAGAAGTGAAAGTTTTAAAAAGAAAAATCCCTGTTAACATAAAACCACAAGTTGTCTTTTTGTTAATTCTTGTCATGTGGATAATTTCCATGAAATCTGTAATTGTATGCCAGACAATGGCCTCAATTCACGGTGCTTTATCAAACACTATATCAAACGTTTGATCATTTTCCTCATGGGTAAAATCTAATTTTGAATTCACTAAGGTGTTATAGGTTTATCAAATGTTTTATCGATGAAATGATCAATAAATCTATAACAACTTAGTGATTTCAAAATTAGATTTTACCCATGAGGAAAACTATCAAACGTTTGATAAAGTGTTTGATAAAGCTCCGTGAATTGAGGCCAATATGTCTGATTGTGGCAGTATGGTATGTACACCACAGGCCATATGCAATTCACTTTTTCTTCTAAGCTTTCTCATAGGAGATAATTTTTCAGCTTCAATTTATAACAACTTTTTAGCACCTTGCAATGGAAAAAGTATCAAAAACTTAAAAAGTGGGTGAAAAAGTACTGCCAAAACTATTTTGAGTATTTGTTTGCTTGCTGGTGGTTTAAATAGCATTTTATTGACAAGATTGAAAAAATTATCTAGGAGAAAACTCAGATGAAAAAGGGAATTGCATATGGGCCCTGGGGCCATATTCAATTAAATCTTTCTCCCGAGTTTTCTCCTAGGAGATAATTTTTCATATTTGATTTAAAATAACTTTTCAGCTCTCTGCAATAGAGAAAGTACCAAAAAGTAAGTAAAATAGTTCTGTCAAAATTATTCCGATTATTTTCGTGCTTGCTGGAGGTTTAAAAGGAATTTTATGCAAAGGTTTTAAAATATCACCTAGAAGAAAACCCAGGAAAAAAAGTGAATTGCATATGGCCCATATGCAGTTACCGTATATACTCAAATACAAGTTGACCTTGTATATAAGTTGACTCCAATATTCAACCTTCTAAAGCTGGAATTTTTTTATTGACTCAAGTATAAGTTTACCCAGCAAAGTTAGTGGCTGCAATTGGGGCTCAGGAGGGGTTAATGACTGCACTGCATAAAGTGTTGCAGTCATTAACCCCTCCTGTCCCTTAAGTGCAGCCAATACCTCCTCCAGGCCCCCAAGTGCTGCAATTATTTACTCCCTTTTATGCAACCCAATATTTCCCCTCCTGCCTCTTTCCTTGTTAATTGTTGTGGCCAGGACTTTCAGACCTGTGTTTTCTTGGCATTTCCTTTCCTTAAAGTGTCACTTACCACTGGATACTTTGCTGCAAATGAGAATGTCACTGTTAGTACACACATTACTCAGTGTGCTCAGTGATGCTCGTGACTCATGTATAAATCGACCCCTATACTTTTATGAAGTGAATCAGACCTAAATTTCTAGACTTATAATCGAGTATATACAGTATATTATTCTCCTTAGTTTTCTCATAGGTGATATTTTTAAAATTGCCAATAAAATGCCTTTTAAACCACCAGCAAGCAAGAAAATACGCAAAATAATTTTCATAGTACCTTTTTACCAATTTTTTGTACTTTTTCAGTTGCAAAGTGCTGAAAAGTTATTTTAAATAGAAGATAAAAAATATCTCCTAGGAGGAAAAGTTAATTGCATACAGTATGAGCACTTATCAATAAATTGCCCTTTTAAACTACCACCAAGCATGAAAATACCTAAAGTAATGTTGACATTACTTTTTAACCAACTTTTTAGTTGAAAAGTTATTTTAAACAGAAAATGAAAGAATACTGTACCTCCTAGGAGAAAAGTTAGGAGACAAAGTGAATTGAATAAGGGCCCATGCATAGTCCATAGGACATTGGTGTTTAGTCAATTAATTTTTCTCACCTATGTTTTCTCCTAGGAGATCCTTTTTCATCTTCTGTTTAAAATAACTTTTCAGCACTCTGTAATTGAAAAAGTACCAAGAAGTAGTTGGAGAAGAATTGTCTTGCTTGCTGGTGGTTTGAAAGGCATTTTATTGACAATTTTGAAAATATTACCTAGGAGAAGAAAAATGCCCATATGCAATTAACTTTTTCTCCTCAGTTTTCTCCTAGATGATATTTTCAAACTTGTGAATAAAATGCCATTTAAACCACTAGAAAGCAAGAATATACCCAAAATAATGTTGCTAATACTTGTTCAGCTACCTTTTCCTACTTTTTCAATTGTAAAGTTTTGCAAAGTTATTCTAAAGTAAAGTAAATAAATTGTCTCCTTGGAGAAAACTTGGACCCTGGGCCCATATGCAATTCACTTTTTCTCCTCAGTTTTCTCCTAGGAGATCATTTTTCATTTTCTATTTAAAATAACTTTCTAGCAGTTTTCAACCAAAAATTAACAAAAAGTAAGTGAAAAAGTAATATCAAAATTATTTTGAGTATTTTACTGCTTTCTTGTGGCTTAAAAGGTATTATATTGACAAGTTAAAATATATCACCTAGTAGAAAACTTAGGAGAAAAGGGTAATTGCATAGGGGCCATATCAATCCACATATGGGCCCATATGCAATTAACCTTTTCTCTTAAGTTTCTCCTAGAAGATAATTTTTCATCTTCTATTTAGAATTTTAGTGCTTTGCAACCAAAAAAGTACCTAAAACGTAGGTGGAAAGGTACTAGCAAAACTATTTAAGCATTTTATTAACAAGTTTGAAAATTTCACTTAAGAGAAAACTCCACATTCAATTAACTTTTCTTCTGATGTTTCTCACATGCATTATTTATTCATTGTATTATTAAAGCGTCAACATATTCATATTACGCAGCGCTGTGCTTTAGTTAAGGTTATAGACAATATTTAGAGGTGACATACAGCAATAAGACTGTGAGAAAAACGAGGAAAAGCCACCGCCAATACTCAAGGGGAAGCGGCTGATTCCGCGTTAAACATGGCAGTTGGGGCGCAGTCGGAGCGCGGAGAAACCGCCGCATGCTCTAACTACAGGGCAGCGGATTTCGCGTCCGATGCGGCAAGTTGCTCGCATAGGCCTGCTCCTCTCAGTAAGGCGGAATGCGGAGTAAACGCCGCACGCCCAGACAGCGTGGCGGCGGATTCCGCATCTAATACAGCAGAAACATTACAACACATGACTGGTGTGGCTGGGACTGATAGTCCACACTGGTTTAGGAGGACGCGCGCGCGCGCAGAGAGGCAGGGCCTTTATGGCAGTCAGAGGAGGGTCAGCTGACCAGGCCGGTCAGCTGACGATTGCAGCAACTTTCATTGGTCCAGCACTTAAGGGAGGCGCTGGAGAGCGCTGGTGTATATATACTGGGTCATGGTCATTTCTCTGGTGTCTGGCGTTGCGATCACTACGTGGTAGCACTCAGACCTTGTCAGTATCTGTGTTTATTAGTCAGTTTCCAAAGGTGTTGATGATCACGGAGCTCACACCTTAGCTTAGGAATTCAGTTACTATTTGTATTGTTATCTAGACCAGTTTCCAAGGTGTTGACGGCCATGGAACTCACACCTTAGTCTAGAATTTCTGTACCATCTGTATTATTTGTATTATCTAGTTTAGTCCCTGGAGTGTGAGGATCTTGGAGCTCACACTCAAGCTTAGGCATTGTTGATTATCTGTTATGACCCTCTGCATTTCTGACCATTCTCCTGATCTCTGATTTTGTACCTTGTCTTTCTGATTCTCTGTTGCCGATACCTGGCTAGTCTCTGGATTCTGTATCTGCCTACTGTCTCTGTACTTTGTCTGTCCGTGTGTTAATAATAATAATAATAATAATAATAATAATTCGAACATTTATATAGCGCTTTTCTCCTGTCGGACTCAAAGCGCTCAAGAGCTGCAGCCACTGGGACGCGCTCAGGAGGCCACCCTGCAGTGTTAGGGAGTCTTGCCTTGAACTCCTTACTGAATAGGTACTGACCCTAGCCAGGATTCGAACCCTGGTCTCCCATGTCAAAGGCAGAGCCCTCAACCAGTACTCTATTCAGCCACTCAGTTTTTCTCCTCAGTTTTCTCCTAGATGATATTTTCAAACTTGTGAATAAAATGCCATTTAAACCACTAGAAAGCAAGAATATACCAAAAATAATGTTGCTAATACTTGTTCAGCTACCTTTTCCTACTTTTTCAATTGTAAAGTTTTGCAAAGTTATTCTAAAGTTAATGACCTGGCTTGTCCGACCTCGAGAACTATCTCCCCTGTTAGGAGATAGTTCACAGATCTGTCAGTGACACTCCACCACTGGGGTCACTCACGCTCTGTCCTTCCCACTGTCTCAGCCTGGCTCCGCCCCTTGGGGAGCAGCAGGCTAGTGGAAGGAAGCTATCCTTATCAGTAGATCCTACTGTCTAGCACCCATTCTCCGGGTGCTTTCCTCAAAGTATTACTGTTGCACCAAACACTCTCATATCTCAGGTGTCCAGAGGTTAGAAGATATATCTGATTATCGGTGATACTGCAGATCATCAATAATCGGGTATATTCTGCATTCTCGGTGATACTGCAGATCACCGATAATCAGACCCTCTCGGTGGTACACCGATCGTTACAGAACGCCAGACCAAAAAATGCAAATGGACGCACACACTGACCGTCTGGGCGCACTTACCACCTCGGTGGACTCCATCAACCTAGTGCTGGGTAATCACAAAGCTATGATTGATGCCCTTCAGACGGCAGTGGATGAAGTGCGATCCCCTCCTAGCACAGACATACGTATGCCTGTACCTGAAAAATTTTCTGGCCACAGATCTGACTTTCGAAATTTTAGGAGTAGAGTGTTGTCATATTTTGAGTTAAGACCTAGTTCTTCAGGAACCATGACCCAAAGGGTCACATTTATTAAAACTCTGTTATCGGGCGATTCCCAGACCTAGGCATACAGTCTGCCCGTTGGAGATGTAGCTTTAAACTCTGTAGATGAATTTTTTAGGGCTATGGCAATAATTTGCGACGATCCAGACATTGCCTCGACTTCTGAGCGGAAGCTCAAGTTACTGCGTCAAGGCAAGGGTCCGGTTGAGGATTATGCGGCAGAATTTAGGAGATGGTCAGTTTCAGCCAGGTGGGACACCTATGCCCTTTTAGACTGTTTCCTATCAGGGTTATCAGATGAGGTTTCAGATCTAATGTTAAGTCTGCCCGAACCTAAAACTGTCGATGAGGCCATTTCATCGGCAATCAGGATTGATCGTAGGTTACGATATCGAAAACAGACCAGGGGCAGAGACAATGTTAAAATGTTGACTTATGCTACACCTCCGGTGACTCCATCTCCGCCCGCTTCTCTTCCCTCCGAGCCAATGCAGATTGGTCGGTCAAAACTGTCTCAAATGGAGCGAAAACGCAGAATTTCCAAACATTTGTGTCTTTATTGTGCCGAGGGGGGACATAGAGTACGAAATTGCCCTAAAAAGTCGGGAAACGCCATAACCTAGGAGTAGTTGGGGGTGATACCCTAGGCGTGCAGTTTTCACCCCTAGAGGATAAGCGTACTAATCAAAGATTGTGGCAGTGGCAGAAAATTTATTTCCTTTCAGGTAGAGCGTACACTCCCAATGATCAAGAAAAACACCTATCAGTTATAAAAATCATACCAAACTTTATTGTTCCAAAACGTATTTTATGTGTAATAAAGTACTTAAAAAACACATGGGATGGCCACCCCGTCACACCACAACCACCTCAGTCACCATTCACCTCAGCATACACACGCCGGCATCTAGGACTAGAAGGGATAAGCATAAGTACAGTCCAACAATGTTGTCAGAAGCTTTGATGTTAGTGTTGCAAATGCCATGCAGCAAGCAGTTCACCCCTTAGGAAGCAATGTAGCACAGAGCATAGCAGGGAAACAATCCAGCAATTCAAAGTATAAATGGGTATAAATTTCACTAATGATTGTCATACGAAGTAGCAGTATGTGCTATGTAGGATAGCTTGGATACCACACATGCATCACAGTCTTTAAACCAGCTTGAAATATTTCACCAGAATACCACCAACAACAGCTGCATGGGTTCCTTGTCTAAATCGCATCATATCATCAAAGATGTAATCAACATAGATCAGTTCATCTCACCATGCTTCTGGGTAGAGGGTGATGTGCTGGTCCAGGCATCCCCATGTGTCAGAAGGCTGTCCTACAGTTACCACGATGTGTGACCTGCATGGATCCCCTGCGAGTGTTCGTGCTTCCCCAATGGTCTCCTTCCCTTGATCCCTGTCCAGGGTAGCAGGCGATGCAGCTTGGGGGAGGCAGATGGCCGAGGCCTCAGAATGGTGCCTGGGTGAAGAGCAGGACGGCGTGGCGTCCCATGCAGGCAGGTAGTTTCCCCGACGTTTCGCCGGCTTCCGGCTTTCTTAACGAAATTGCCCTAAAAAGTCGGGAAACGCCATTGCCTAGGAGTAGTTGGGGGTGATACCCTAGGCGTGCAGTTTTCACCCCTAGAGGATAAGCGGTTACTCCTTCCTTGTATGATTACATGGGAGGAAAATTCAGAGGTCTCTGAGGCCTTCATTGACTCAGGCTCAGCGGCTAATTTTATAGATTACGAATTTGCTAAAAGATTGGGTATTCCATTCACCCCGGTAAAACCACCTCTACAGGTTACAGCAGTAGATGATTTCCCACTACAGCGTAACCATCCTCTGTGTCAGACACCAGAGGTGGAAGTCACTATAGGGGTGCTGCATAGGGAAAGATTGCAGTTTTTTGTGTTGCGCATGACAACCTCCACAGTCATCCTTGGCATGCCATGGTTACACCTTCACTCTCCTCAGATAAACTGGGCTACTGGTCAGCTAGCCAGCTGGTCAGCCCACTGTTTTCGTCATTGTTTAGCGAAGGTGACCTTAGGCCAAACCAGGATTCATGTGGAGGGTGTTCCGGAACAATATGCAGAGTTTTCGGACGTGTTTTGTCCCAAAGCTGCCGATAAATTACCTCCACATCGCCCTTTTGATTGCCCGATTGATCTCCGATCGGGTTGTATGTCTCCTAGAGGTCATCTCTACAACCTGTCAGGGCCAGAAAAGGTGGCCATGCAAGAATATATCCGTGAAAACTTAGCTAAAGGGTTCATCCGTCCTTCTCGGTCACCTGCCGGAGCGGGGGTTTTTTTTGTGAAGAAAAAGGACGGAGGTCTTCGGCCATGCATTGATTACCGGGGACTGAATAAAATTACAGTTAAAAATCACTATCCGTTACCCTTGATAGACGATTTATTCACTCAAGTCACCAAGGCTAAGATTTTTTCAAAATTGGATTTACGAGGTGCATACAACCTGGTGCGGATCAGGGAGGGCGATGAATGGAAGACGGCCTTTAACACACCCGACAGGCATTTCGAGTATCTGGTGATGCCCTTCGGGTTGTGTAACGCCCCGGCCGTCTTCCAGGAACTCATCAATGAAGTTTTCAGGGAGGTGTTGGGTAAATTTGTCCTAATATACCTGGATGATATACTGATCTTCTCAGACAACCTCTCTGAGCACAGGGCTCATGTCAGATTCGTGTTACAGAAGCTCAGACAAAACAGACTTTATACTAAATTGGAGAAATGCATTTTTGAGGTAACATCTGTTGCTTTTCTGGGATACATAATTTCCACTTCAGGCCTTTCTATGGATCCCACCAAAGTCTCTGCTGTTTTGGAATGGCCCCAACCAGTAGGTCTCAAATCTCTTCAGAGATTTCTCGGGTTTGCAAATTACTATAGAAGGTTCATAAAGGGGTACTCCACTGTCATTGCACCCCTCACCAGTCTCACTAAAAAAGGGGCAGATACCAACCATTGGTCCCCTGAAGCTCTGACCGCTTTCTCCACTCTGAAAGAACTGTTTTGCTCTGCACCCATATTGAGACACGTGGACACCTCCTATCCATTCATTGTAGAGGTTGACGCCTCAGAAGTTGGGGTAGGGGCTGTGCTGTCTCAACACTCTCGGCTGCAGGAAAAATTACACCCGTGTGCCTATTTCTCTCGGAGGTTTTGACCAGCAGAGAAAAACTACGATATAGGTAACAGGGAGCTTCTAGCCATTAAGTTGGCCTTTGAGGAGTGGTGTCATTGGCTAGAAGGAGCAGAACATACGATTACAGTCTACACGGATCACAAAAATTTGGAATACATTGAGGGGGCTAAGAGATTGAGTCCCCGTCAGGCTCGGTGGTCACTGTTTTTCTCGAGGTTTAGATTTGTAATTACGTATACTCCTGGTAGTAAAAACATTAAGGCAAATGCTTTGTCCAGATGTTTTGAGCCAGAGACAGCACAGCCCTCAGAACCTGAACCCATTGTTCCACAGAAAGTAGTACTGGGAGCTACAGAGACTTGGAAAGACTGGACGGAGACCTTAGGTCCCTTCCAGCAGGATGTCCCTGAAGGAAAGCCTGAAGGGGTTATGTTTGTGCCACTGCCCTTTCGTCTTCAGGTGTTACAGATGTTTCACTCACACAAGAATGCTGGACATCCAGGGGCCTCCAGAACACAGGACTTGATTGCTAGATGTGCTTGGTGGCCTTCTTTGGCAACATACTGCAAGGAGTATGTCAGAGAGTGTGCAGTATGTGCTAAAAGTAAACCCTTCCGTCTGGCACCTGTGGGAACGTTGCAGCCTTTGCCCACCCCGAGTGAACCATGGACCCATCTGTCCATGGATTTTGTAGGTGAGCTTCCTAGGTCTGAAGGCATGTCGGTCATTTGGGTTGTAGTCGACCGTTTCAGTAAAATGGCCCATTTTGTGCCCTTGAAGGGACTCCCCTCGGCCCAGGAGTTGGCCCATCTTTTCATCACTCACGTTTTCCGACTTCATGGTATTCCGGAAAACATTGTGTCAGATCGGGGAGTCCAATTTGTCTCTAGATTTTGGAGGGCATTTTGCCTTCAAATGGGCATGGAACTGTCATTCTCGTCAGGCTACCACCTACAGACCAATGGTCAGACAGAGAGGGTTAATCAGTCTTTGGAACAATTTTTGAGGTGTTATGTTGCAGAAGCGCAAACTGATTGGGTATGCAGAATTTGCGCACAATAATCTGAAAAGCGCTTCTTCTGGGTTCTCTCCGTTTCAGGTGGTAACTGGAACGTTGCCCAAATTATCCCCATTGCCAGTAGCTTCTACTCCGTTTCCAGCTCTGGAGGCTTGGCAAAAGTCGTTCAAAAACATTTGGGGGATCGTGAAAAGCAACTTGGAAAAGGCTTTTCAAAGTCAGAAAGGTCAAGCTGACAAGAAACGATCCTTAGAGTGGAAGTTCCGACCAGGAGATTTGATCTGGGTCTCCACTCGTCATTTGACCCTGAAACAACCCTTGGCCAAGTTAGGTCCCAGGTTTGTGGGCCCTTTTCCTGTGACCAGGAAGATCAACAATGTTACTTATGCCATCGATCTTCCTGCTAGCATGCGTGGTGTAAGATCTTTTCATGTATCCCTGCTTAAGCCAGCAGTCCATGTGGGTACCAATCCTCCTCCTCCTGTGATGGTAGACGACCAACCTGAGTATGAAGTAGAGAAAATTTTAGATTCACGAGTAGTGCAGATATACAATATCTGGTTCACTGGAGGGGGTATGGTATAGAGGAGAGAACATGGGTACCTGAGTGTCGCATGCATGCGGACAAACTAAGAAAGGAGTTCCACATTCGATATCCTGAAAAACCTGGTAGGAGTTGTCCGGAGTCCACTCCTCAGGAGGGGGGTACTGTGAGAAAACGCGGAAAAGCCGCCGCCAATACTCAAGGTGAGGCGGCTGATTCCGCGTTTAACATGGCAGTTGGGGCGCAGTCGGAGCGCGGAGAAACCGCCGCATGCTCTAACTACAGGGCAGCGGATTTCGCGTCCGATGCGGCAAGTTGCTCGCATAGGCCTGCTCCTCTCAGTAAGGCGGAATGCGGAGTAAACGCCGCACGCCCAGACAGCGTGGCGGCGGATTCCGCATCTAATACAGCAGAAACATTACAACACATGACTGGTGTGGCTGGGACTGATAGTCCACACTGGTTTAGGAGGACGCGCGTGCGCGCAGAGAGGCAGGGCCTTTATGGCAGTCAGAGGAGGGTCAGCTGACCAGGCCGGTCAGCTGACGATTGCAGCAACTTTCATTGGTCCAGCACTTAAGGGAGGCGCTGGAGAGCGCTGGTGTATATATACTGGGTCATGGTCATTTCTCTGGTGTCTGGCGTTGCGATCACTACGTGGTAGCACTCAGACCTTGTCAGTATCTGTGTTTATTAGTCAGTTTCCAAAGGTGTTGATGATCACGGAGCTCACACCTTAGCTTAGGAATTCAGTTACTATTTGTATTGTTATCTAGACCAGTTTCCAAGGTGTTGACGGCCATGGAACTCACACCTTAGTCTAGGATTTCTGTACCATCTGTATTATTTGTATTATCTAGTTTAGTCCCTGGAATGTGAGGATCTTGGAGCTCACACTCAAGCTTAGGCATTGTTGATTATCTGTTATGACCCTCTGCATTTCTGACCATTCTCCTGATCTCTGATTTTGTACCTTGTCTTTCTGATTCTCTGTTGCCGATACCTGGCTAGTCTCTGGAGTCTGTATCTGCCTACTGTCTCTGTACTTTGTCTGTCCGTGTGTTAACGACCTGGCTTGTCCGACCTCGAGAACTATCTCCCCTGTTAGAAGATAGTTCACAGATCTGTCAGTGGCACTCCACCACTGGTGTCACTCACGCTCTGTCCTTCCCACTGTCTCAGATAAATTATATATGCTCATCGCAGAGTCCAAAAACAAAAGACGAGTCTTCAACAAAGGATAAAAGCAGGCAAATCTCCACCACAATAAATATTGGGTTCACGACACAGCTCTGCAATCATGGATACCCAAAAAAGGAAAGAGGCTTACCAGCTGGTGACAACCCACATTATAAGGTTGTATCAACGCTTTGGTAGGACATCAGGAAGCAACAGTCTGTCCAGGATCCACCAATTCAGCAATGATTCCTCTCACGAATGGATATCAGTAAACATCATAAAAAACAAACAAACGGCAACTCTAAGTGTAAACCGTTTAATATAGAGTTTTCATAGTAAAAACAGCTTAAAAATAGCATAAAAACAAAACTTACATACGGGGCCCATGCAATGGGAACCCCGAGAAAGTTGCACGCGTGTATGGGTCAGCAGTAAAGGACAGAATGAAGGTGCCGCCTGTCTCCTTCCCAGGGACTATGAAAACTCTATATTAAACGGCTTTTTTGGGTATCCATGATTGCAGAGCTGTGCCGTGAACCCAATATTTATTGTGGTGGAGATTTGCCTGCTTTTATCCTTTGTTGAAGAGTCGTCTTTTGTTTTTGGACTCTGCGCTGAGCATATATAATTTATCTGTTTGTGAACTCTGGACATCGTTCTTCTCTCAGCAGCGGCCACTTTGTTTCCTTGGCGCTGATACACATATGCAAACTTCCCACTGTCTCAGCCTGGCTCCGCCCCTTGGGGAGCAGCAGGCTAGTGGAAGGAAGCTATCCTTATCAGTAGATCCTACTGTCTAGCACCCATTCTCCGGGTGCTTTCCTCAAAGTATTACTGTTGCACCAAACACTCTCATATCTCATATCAGAGGTTAGAAGATATATTTGATTATCGGTGATACTGCAAATCATCAATAATCGGGTATATTCTGCATTCTCGGTGATACTGCAGATCACCAATAATCAGACCCTCTCTGTGTTACACCGATCGTTACAAAGACAATACAGGAATACATGCAACCCAGATCACGCAGCACAGTATGAGTACTGTAATATCCACCTTTTGCTCCGGCACCAGCAAACTCATCAGCAGGAGTTTGCAAACATGACTCTTCACACAGCAAGCAGGAGATAGACTTTTCTCAGGCTTCTTCAATGTTTACGTTATTTATTCAAGTAACAGAAATACAGATAGATACAGTTTATCATCTCCTGGCAAAGCAGACTTTCATGTTGCGTTACAGCTGCTTGAGTATCTTCCTACTGAAGATACCCAGGTCTTCTTGTATCTACTCTATGTTACATCTAGACTACCTATGTACAGCATACATTATTATTATTATTTTTTTTATTATTATTTAGTATTTATATAGCGCCAACATATTACGCAGCGCTGTACAATGTATATATATATATCTTGTCACTAACTGTCCCTCAAAGGAGCTCACAATCTAATCCCTACCATTGCCATATGTCTATATTATGTAGTGTAAGTACTATAGTCTAGGGCCAATTTTTTAGGGGGAGCCAATTAACTTATCCGTATGTTTTTGGAATGCGGGAGGAAACCGGAGTGCCCGGAGGAAACCCACACAGACACGGAGAGAACATACAAACTCTTTGCAGATAGTGCCCTGGCTGGGATTCGATCCAGGGACCCAGCGCTGCAAGGCGAGAGAGCTAACCACTACGCCACCGTGCTGCCCCTACGCCACCGTGCTGCCCGATACATTATATCAGATTACAGAAAGGAAGCACATACTTAGAGGTCCCAGTCAGCCTTGCGAGCTATTGCGAAAGTAAAGAGCAGAATGACCTCTCCATCGCTCACCCCAGATTTAATACCGACTAGGAAAGAGTTAAATATGACATCATCTTCGCCATCCCCTATATCCGTCTATTGGTGGACCCACTTGTGGGGTCATCATACACACCTACTCGATTAATAATCAATGAGGCATTTGACCTACATGCAGGCCTGTGGATATTTACATAACATGGCTGATGTTTATTGTTCTAGTGGCGGTACATCTGCAGGTCAGGGAGACCTGCGGCCTTCAACTAGAACATCTTCTTGGTATGTTCTAGTTCTGCTGACAGAACTGCAGATTTTCTCTCAGAGAAAATCCCCTTAAAGGGCAGGTCTGCTCATCAAGCCTTTTTGACTAACTCAGTCCAAATAACTGAGGCCTACTTAAATTATAACAATCCCCCCTAAAAAGGCTTGACCCGCAGATCCCAGCTTCTGAACCCACCCATACCTGGTTTCTTTTCTTTAGGTTTCACTTTTCGATGTTCGTGCTCACACACCTTCTCTGCTCTCGGTGGTTACCCCTTGAAGAGAGAGAGAGCACGACCTCTTGGTCTTCCTGTAACCAGGCTCTCTGGGAAGGCCCTACTTCTAAGTCCCTCTATACCACATGCTCAGCATTTGCGTCACTTACGTATCACTCACAAACTTGCATGACCACAGAAAAGTGAAACTCGTTTGGTTGTTACTCAAGGGAGCAGTGCCAGGTGCCTTCTAAAAGAACGCCTTTATACAATCAGCTCCATCACAGGTACTACTAAACCTATACCCGTAACCCTGTATATCCCTTAATTTGAAAATATCGGTTCAGGAGATTGTTTATGAGGCACCAATCTCTGGACCAGGTTAATTTGTTTTATGTAATTTTAACACGCAACCTCACCTGGATAATGATGCCTAACGTTGTCATCCCCATCCAGACGACCAGTGGGTGTAGAAAAAACTTTGGAACTGCAGAGGCCCCGTCCGAGTGTCCCTGGAACATCACCGGAACCTCTGTCCACCAGGTCAGACTGGCACTCACCTGCTCATTTTTGTGTTCTACCTCGTTAAGATCACCTGTATCATGGTGAAATCTTACCTCTAACTTCGTGTACTGTTTGTTTAACCTTTGTAACAAAATGTGATCGTCTTGGATCAAACCCTGTTCCCCTTTGTCCCATGTCGTGTTCTCTTTCAGGACGGGAACTACCCGTGAAACTTTGCACTTTAGAGTTCTCTTAACAATTTGAGAAACAACGTCATCCAACCTGGATGACTGGATCCATATGGGATCTCCGCTCCCACAATATGTTCCCCTTGGAAAATCTCCCTTATCGGAACAATTATGAGAATATACCTTGAATGTATCATTAGACCTTATGTTAAAAAACCAAACCTTTCCTTCAGCCACCGGAACTATCGGTTGGGCTTCAGGGTGGATCTTTTGAATGGTATCCTCGCATTCTGCATTCTTGAGCCTGCAGGCTTCTTCACTAAATTTGACTTGCCCCGGCCAACGCAGGTACTTCTGCAAGAATTGCCCGCATGAGGACAACTCTACTTGCTTCACCTCCCCGTCTAGCACCAAAAAAGGTTGACCTCTCAGGTCCTGGTGTGAGACACGGGTTGAGGTGGGAACCAAGGAAGTGGCGGTGCCTAAAGGAATCTTGCACCGTTTCCCTTTGTTCACCCAAACATCTCGAAGCTGCCATGCAAAAGATCCTTCTCCAGAAAAATTAATATATCTCCCCTTGTCCAATCTCAGTTGGACAGGATCTTTAAACCTCTCCCTGACAAAATATGCCCCCAACCGTCCTGATTGGACCTCTTCCCCCCTTACGTCCTGAGGCACAATATGTACCTGAGGTCGGGAAGACAGTACTCTCTGCAATCTTTCAATTAAGAGTACCTCTTCACTTACCCACCTAGCAGGAGGATAAGCGGCTGCATATGGACTGTGTAATATCGTCCCCTGTTGTGACCCGTGTGGTGTGAATGGGGTTCCCTGTGTGGGCTTTCCCTCCCCCGGGACCGCTCTCCCCACCCTCTTTGTCACCTGGAAATGTGGCTTGATCTCAATTTTTACTTCTTGGTTCGAGAACCACCAACCCTCGGCTTTCCAGCTTTTACGTGTGTATAGTTGTTTCAGAGGCACTCTCTGTTGGTAGCTCCAGAGTGTGATGTTGTCCCCTGCGTCTCTCTGGTAAAAGAATTGACGCCTCCTGCTCGTTCCTCTCCAATCTGGAACCATCTCACTCTGCATAACCAAGACAAGGTACCCCTGAATCACACACTCCACCTTTTGCATGTACCCATTGTACTGCAATGTACCTTTTAACAAACCTTTGGATCGGTGCATCGATTCTGGGAGTGTGACATTCAATAGCAGGTTTACACTGCCGTTCACCTCACCCTTCCAGCACACCTGACCTTTCAGCCCTTTCACCCACATTGTGCCATGAAATTTGTTTTCTCCTGGCACAAGTGCTCTTTTCCTCCGTCCCTGCATGGTCCTTCTGTGCCAAGCGGAGGGAGGTGTGAAAGGATTAGTACCTTTGTCACCCAACATTAACATGCTTGGGCCTTGCATTCTCATTAACCCCTTATTATACATGAGAATGTCCTCTCTTCGTTCTCCTAGGACGGAATGGCAACCTAGGATCACCATCAGCACGGTACTCTTCATTATAAAAGCACCACCTTGGGAAAGAAAAACATTAGCAATTTGCACTATGCTTTGCTCAGACAGTTTTTTTAGACGTTTTCCGATCTCAGGAACCTCGGTTTTTAGTCTCTTTCCAATTTCAGGAATCTCGTGTTTTAGTCTCTTTCCAATTTCAGGAATCTCGTGTTTCTCCAAACTTAGATTGGCATCTGGAACCTCTTGCTTATCCGACTGACATCTCCATCTTTGCTGCCAGCACTGCAGCTGTCTTGATTCCATATTGCCCAACTCCTGAAATCGAAATACAAACAAATCAATTCTTATTAATGATTTGGGATTCGCCCTGCGGCTTGTACTCTGTACACTTGAAATTGATCAATATATATCGTAATTGATCTCGTTGCTCTATGGTTCTCATGAACTCTGTTTACTCTTATTGGTAGATTGGAGTTAAACTTCACCCCCCTACCTCAGTACTATCCTCAGTACTTACCTGTTTAAAATATGCTCCCGCGGACTTCACCTTTGGAAGCTCTCACCTCATTGCAGCTCACTCCACATCCCCCCTTATCTGTCCATGCGCAGCCGTCGCATGCACATATTACGGATGCCACACCTGTTGCTGCTTTGCAGGTGAGCCTGCAATGCTCTTACTCATTTTCGCATTGACTTATCTAGAACTTCATTGCGATACCAGCTCTGCTAGAAGTTCTGTGTGTTGTACCCTCTGATCAATGTTTGCCGTGCCACTACCCCCAGACTTCACAAAAAAACGGCTGCCTCCCTGTAGGAAGGAGCACTTTGCACTTAAACTACACAGGGTGCAGGGCTAAGCATACCAGCGTCACATGCCTGTATGCAGATCCCTGAATGCCCCCATGGTAGGTAGTCACATGGCAAACAGCGTACTGATACACTGTCACTCTGTACATGGCAATTCTATCATCTGTATAATTGCCCCATGAACTGCGGTCAGTTTTTGTTCTTTGTGCTACAATTGATAGGAGCTGGAAAAAACATATTTGACCAATCAGTGGACGAAAAAAAAACGCACAAAAACCAGCCACAGCCCAGCATAGACCTCTCAGTCAAGCTCTGGCCCTGTCCACGACAAAAACCGGAAAAAAACGTTACCGCTCTGCAACAGCGCCGACGGAAACCCGGATTGGTCAACTCCCTTTTTTCCAACTCCGGCACCCCCTTGCTGCACTGTTGGGAACTCATGCAACACCCATTAAGGTGCCCCACTTACAGGAATAATCCCTTAAGCAACTCAGTACAGACCCATTTCTGATCTGCGCTGTTTCTTGTCTCCCTGCCCCTAGCTGGGAAACATTTCCTATCCGTGAGCCTGCAACTTGCTTGGCTCACGTATGCGGACACTCCCTGTGTCCAGACTTCTTCTGAGGAAATCATCTGGAAGCCAAGAAACTCAGTAGAATCTCTCTACTGTCCCCACTCTGGACCCCCCTCCCACCAGCTGCTTCCGTGCACGGCGCCTTGTGCACAGCTGTGACATGGGACGTGGGATCCCCCCCCAGCACATCCTCCCCCCTGCCATCGGGGCGTGCTTATCAGTGGGCGCTTCCCGCCCCCTCCCCTCCTGATACATCATGCAGATGGGAGTGGCTTTCTCAGAAACCCGACGCCATGTTGAGTCATGGCATGCCAGCCAAGATGGCTGCTATGTCAGTTCCCCATAGCAACCACTTAATCCTATGCACCTTCAGAAAAAAACAGTTAGAACATACATAGAACATACAAGGCATAGTATGCACAGCAGTTTGAGAAGTTTCCTATCTTGGACATGTAGATGGAGGGAAAAAAACATCCTGAACAGAAGGAATTCTCCACAACTACACCGGAACTTCAAAAAGCCAAATGAAATCATCCCCCTATGTTATAGCCTACGAGGGAGACCCTAGCTGTCACTTTATTTACGTCAAACTTTACTCCTAGCATAAACCTTTGCCTGGAATGCGGAGTGACAAAACTGAACAAATCTTCCAGCTGTTAGCAGATATCCACGGACACAAACCTTAACCGTGCTTCCCCCAATCTCTAGAGAGGGGGTGGGAGGATGCCCTGTATTGGTCCCCCTTCCCACTAAACCTACGCTCTGCGATCCGCAAGAAAAAAACAAGAGAACCCATGACACTGAATCATGCTGAAATTACAGAAACATCACATAGCACTAACTAATAGCACTGAACTGGAACCAGCTTGCAGAACATCTCAGAAACTCCCCTATGGACAGGGGAAAAAAAACATGCTGTCTCTCTCTCACTTTTCTCATTACCAGTCTCCTCTCTCTTCCCTCTCTCTCCTTCTCCTCTACTACTCAAAAGCCTTAGCCCCCCCCTTATCTCTCCTGCGGGGGACACCCATATCTGGCAAACCTCCCAAACTCACGCTGGACACACAGGAGAAAGAGAAAGAACAAACAAAACTGCACACAGCAGCCACTAGCACAACCCGAGAGAGAGGAAAAAAAACAATACAGGAAAACCAGTAAGAACACACACTGGAAACCTTAGAGAGAAAGCACTGCTGGAACAAACTGTCAACATGTAATACCAAACACTTGCATTAGAATTAAACAAATGAAACACTATACTTGCCAGTGTCTTGAGACGTTCTCCCCAAATGACCATTCGTTACAGCATCGGTCAAGTTTTGCTCGCGAAGTTCTGGACCCCCTCGGGCTACTGATTCCTTCGTTCAGCAGATCGCCACCACTACGGCACTTGCACCCCAAGCCGCCTCCCGGGACAGCCCACGATCTGGATTCTGGCGTTAGGCGTGTGTACAATCACACCTATATGATTCAGTCCACGAACCTTCGCCACTGTAATTACTCGAACGTCATTCCGTGCGCCCGGCTTCCTCGCAGCCTGGCAGCACCACTTATCTCTTCTCGATAAGTTTCTAGCGAGCGTCTCAGCGTCTCCTCCGCTTGTTACTGTGGAAGTCCTGGAAAACTAGAAAACAGACTGACATCTGGCCCGGTCCTTGCCTGCCTTTTCTGCTAGGCAGCGCTGGGTTCACGGCACCAATTGTAATATCCACCTTTTGCTCCGGCACCAGCAAACTCATCAGCAGGAGTTTGCAAACATGACTCTTCACACAGCAAGCAGGCGATAGACTTTTCTCAGGCTTCTTCAATGTTTACGTTATTTATTCAAGTAACAGAAATACAGATAGATACAGTTTATCATCTCCTGGCAAAGCAGACTTTCATGTTGCGTTACAGCTGCTTGAGTATCTTCCTACTGAAGATACCCAGGTCTTCTTGTATCTACTCTATGTTACATCTAGACTACCTATGTACAGCATACATTATATCAGATTACAGAAAGGAAGCACATACTTAGAGGTCCCAGTCAGCCTTGCGAGCTATTGCGAAAGTAAAGAGCAGAATGACCTCTCCATCGCTCACCCCAGATTTAATACCGACTAGGAAAGAGTTAAATATGACATCATCTTCGCCATCCCCTATATCCGTCTATTGGTGGACCCACTTGTGGGGTCATCATACACACCTACTCGATTAATAATCAATGAGGCATTTGACCTACATGCAGGCCTGTGGATATTTACATAACATGGCTGATGTTTATTGTTCTAGTGGCGGTACATCTGCAGGTCAGGGAGACCTGCGGCCTTGTACTAGAACATCTTCTTGGTATGTTCTAGTTCTGCTGACAGAACTGCAGATTTTCTCTCAGAGAAAATCCCCTTAAAGGGCAAGTCTGCTCATCAAGCCTTTTTGACTAACTCAGTCCAAATAACTGAGGCCTACTTAAATTATAACAAGTACAAGGTAATGTTTAGTCAGTCACTGGATAGAGCATGGAGATTAGGCAAGTCGAGTTCATTCAAGACTTCGCTCAGATCCATAGGATGGGTGTACAGTAATGGAGATGCATGAACAGGTAGGAGACATAAGGAGAAGGGCCCTGCCCGAAGGCTTACTTATTAATAAAATATGTATTGAAGCCCCAACAAACAGAAAAAATACCTTTTATTACTTTTTCATTTCATAAATGTTTATTTTTTTTTCTACAGAAGATTAAAGGGAACCAGAGACGTTGGGGGGGGGGGGGGCTTTTATACATATCTGGGGCTTCCTCCAGCCCCATACGCACGGATCGCTCCCACGCAGCTGTCCTCTGCTGCCTGGATCTGCCGGTACCGGGTCCCGTCATTGCCGCGAGTCGGCCAGTCGGCCGGCAGACGCGGCCAATTGTCCGCATCACACGGGGCTCCCTCCATATACATACGCATGAGGCTGCATTGTGCGCAGCCTCATGCGTACGGGTATGGAGGAAGCCCCTGTGAAGCGGACAATTGGCAGCGTCCACCGGAAGTGACGGGACCCGGTACCGCCCATCCAGGAAGCGGAGGATGGCGGCGTGGGAGCGATCCAGGCTTATGGGGCTAGGTATGTATAAAACCTTGTTCTATTTTTATTCACAGTTCCTCTCTGGTTCCCTTTAAACATTATCTCTTAGGGGAAAACTCAGGTGAAAATTTAATTGCATATGGGCCATGGTGGTAAATCATATTATAGCACATCGTATAATTTAACCTGTCTTGTGATACCATATTGACCCATATGCAATTAACTTTTTCTCCTGAGTTTTCTCCTAGGTGATATTTTTAAACGTGTCAATAAAATGTCTTTTAACCTCCCTGGCGGTAAGCCCGTGCTGTTCACGGGCTATGCCAAGCAGGAGGATTTCTCAGGCCCTGCTGGGCTGATTTGCATAATTTTTTTTTTTTGCAACACACAGCTAGCACTTTGCTAGCTGCGTGTGCACTCCGATCGCTGCTGCTCCGCGCCGATTAGCCACCGCTCGCCGCGCCGCTGAGTTTTCTCCTAGGAGATAATTTTTCATCTTCTATTTAATATAACTTTTAAGCACTTTGCAATTAAAAAGGATCAAAAAGTAAATGGAAAAGGACTTTCCATGTGTGAAAATGACGTATAATTATTATTATTGATTAATATAGCGCCAGCATCCTCTGTGGCGCTGTACAACAGCATACAGGGTATAACAAAACAAAATAAACAATACAACAGTTAATACAAGTCAATGGTGCATTACCACTGATGCAGTGAACAAAACCAACTAGAGATTTTTACACAGGGGTGGAAGGTATGCACACACATTATACAGCATTGAGAAACAAAAGGGGAAGAGAGCCTTGGCCAAACAACCTTACAGTCTAAAGGTTTAAGGGATAGGACAGTAGGTAAAGGGCTTTTTATGAGATGGTAGAAATGGCGGTCAGTGGCTGAAGTGTCCTAGGTAGGAGAGTATGCTTGCCTGAAGAGGTGAGTTTTCAGATTGTGCCTGAAAAGAATAAGTGTGGGTGGGTGGCGAATGTGTTGAGGGAGAGTGTTCCAGAGGAGAGGAGTGGATCGAGAGAAGTCTTGTAAGCAGGAGTGAGAAGAGGTGACCAGAGGAAGACAGGAGAATATTGTTAGTAGAGCGGAGATTATGTGTAGGATGGTATCTGGAAGGTTGTGGAGAGCCTTGTAGGCGAGGGTAAGAATTTTAAATTGTATCCTTTGTGTAACTGGCAGCCAGTGAAGGGACCAACAGAGTGGGATAGGGCTGAAGAAGCGGGAGGAGAAGTGAATGAGTCGTGTAGCATGATTGACTGTAGAGGGGCTAAATGGTTGGCAGTGAGGCCGCAGAGCCTCCCTGCAATAGTCTAGTCATGAAATAATCAGGGCATGCACCAGAAGTTTAGTAATGTCCTATTTGAGAAAAGGGCGGACGTGGGAGATGTTTTTTAGGTGGAAGCAACATGCTCCCTGAACAATTTAAGCCAGATGAATCCTGGCAGGAATATGCCTGTGCCATCAGGGAAGAAGAAGCTCGCTGATGGAATAAGCTGATCATTCAGTATACTCAGATAGTCAGCTGACCTCTTTTTCGGCCACATACCATAATCATCCATGCAGAAATAATCCAATGGAAGGCTCCTACCTATTTTATTTGTTAAATTTAAGTAGAGGCTTTTATTTTCTTTTTAGGACAGGCAGTGTATGCTCCACAACCCACCCTAGGCTGTTGGAAATAAATTATGCAATAGAGGTATGGCACCAGTACAATCAAATCTAAATCTATTCCTGTTTTTACCTGGACCTGTTTTATTATATTTTCTCACTTCACTATTGTGGAGATGATTTCATAAACTATAGTGGGTCAGTGCTTAAAGGGTACCTGTAACGAGCAAAAAAAAAGTTATAATTACATCACTAATTCGAGAAGCTTCCTGAATCTTCTGACGTTCCTCCTGCGCTGCGCTGGGACCCTCTAAACAATCTTAGGATACACGAGCCAAAAAGGATACATACGCCCGAAAAATGTACTGCTAAATTAACTTACCTTGGGCTTCCTCCAGTCCCTAGAAGCCTCTGTGTCCCTCACAGCAGTTCTGGCATCAGCCACTTTTCTGCCCCCTCTGTAGTGGCCGGGTCAGGGGCTCCTGCATACGCACAGGCACAGAGAGGACCCCAGAAGAAAGGCTGATGCTGTAATTGCGGGGAGGGACACAGAGGCTTCTAGGGACTGGAGGAAGACCCAAGTAAGTAAATCAGCAGTAATTTTTTTCAGCTCTTTTATCCTTTAACCGCTAAACTACCGGTCCACACCGATTGGCGTGAGCGGAGTGGCAGCCCCAGGACCACTCCATTTGGGGTGAAGTGCTAGGGGCTTAAATGATGGGGTTCTGCTCCGTCATCAGCCTCCCAGCGGCGATCAGCGCTAGGAGACTGTTAGACATCGAAACTGCCATCTAATAACACTGTACAGCTTTGCAATCTAGTTTTTTTATAAATATTTATTTATTTTTAAAACCCCTTTCCCTCCCCCCCCCTTCCCTGGCCAGCCAATCAGCGTGATCGGCTGTCATAAACTTCAGCCTATGACAGCGGATCACAACTTTGCCTCCCAGGAGGACAGCCATGTCGCACTGCTGTCCCCAGTGCAGCGCTGCCTTGCATTGCAGCGCTGTACTAAGTTATTAGACAGAGGTTTCGCCATCTAACAGTCTCCGAGCGTCTGCTGGGAGGCTGAAGGCGGAGCGGAACTCCGTCATCAGAGCTCTCCTGCAATCCCCATTACAGGCCATTCGCACCAATCGCCGTGGAGTGGTCCTGCAGCTGCCGCCGCGTTCACGCCGATTGGCGTGGAGTGGTCGGCTAATTAGTTAACAAAATAAACAAATAAATATTTATTAAAAAAAACACTCCATGAGTGATCAAAGCCCACCAACAGAGAGCTCTGTTGGTGGGCAGAAAAGGGGGATCACTTGTGTGCTGAGTTGTACGGCCCTACAGCAAGGCCTTAAAGCTGCAGTGGCCTATTTTGTCACTAGGGGGTTTAAGACCGCGGTCCTCAAGAGGTTAAAGTTGAATATTGCTTCTGGCCACACTCCCCTCTGTATGAATGTGGCTGCACTGCACAGGCACGAAGTATGGTTTGCTTCTGCAAAGTAACACATAGATGCATGTGCACAGCTTTTTTCTCTGTGCGCACACGACTCCATGCTACTTCACAGGCTTAAACCCACTGGCGCAGTGTGGTTGCACGGATGATGAAGAGAGTCCCAGCCAGCAGAGGAGGGGTCTGGGAGGATCCTGTGGCTTTCCCCTACTGAGGCAGACTATATATGTATATATTTTGCTGATGTGCTTAGTTTATCTGGCATGGAGGCAGCATACAGCACAGACCTACTACCTGTACGGGAGAATATACAACGGACGAAAAATCCCTGTAGGTGTACCACAGATACCTCCTGCTACACTAATCAATTAATCAGGGATATTGATATAGTAAAAACACAGGAAACCAAAAAATTGCAAAAAATACTTTTTCTTTTAATATTCAAAAAAAGTGCAGAATTTTGTATACAAAGACTTCCATCACGTAGAAAAGAGCGTGGAAAGGAAGTTTTTAGCAATTTTTTGGTTTCCTGTGTTTTCACTATATCAATATCCCTGATTAATTGATCAGACCTACCGTATTTTTCGGACCATAAGACGCACTTTTTTCCCTCAAAAAAGAGGGTGAAATTGTGCCTGCGTCTTATGGTCCGAATGTGCAACTACTGCCTCCCGTAAAAATTAATCCCTGGTAGTCTAGTGGTCCCGTCTCTCCTCCCTTCCTCCCTCGGAAGCCCTGCGGCTGGAGACTAAACAGAGAGCAGTGACAGCGGTGCATCGTGGCTGCAGCGTGTAATGTCACTCACGCTGGTGCTGTGGTGAGCGGTGATAGTGGTGTCCCCAAGCTAAGCTCCAGCTTCACTCTCTGTGTGCGCATCGTGGCTGCAGATCGACACTTGCCACTCACGCTGCTGGATCCCGGGAGCTGTGACAGCCGCAATGTCCCTACGGTAGGCTGATACCTCCCGCTCTATCTCCGTGCACAGCGGCTTCATCGTGGCTGCAGATTGTCACTTGCCACTCACGCTGCTGGATCCCGGGAGCTGTGACAGCCACAATGTCCCCACGCTAGGAGAATACCTCCCGCTCTATCTCCGTGCACAGCAGCTGAGGCCCGAACAGTCTGATCAGTCTGATCGCGCTGAAGTGTCCCGAGTGCAGCGGCTCTTCTTTCCATAGCCCGGCAGGCATTGTACTTTACGGTAGATTACTGTACTTTACGGTAGATTACCGTAAAGTGCAACACCTGCCGGGCTATGGAAAGAAGAGCCGCTGCACTCGGGACACTTCAGCGCGATCAGACTGTTCGGGCTGCAGCTGCTGTGCACGGAGATAGAGCGTGAGGAATCAGCCAACCGTGGGGACATTGCGGCTGTCACAGCTCCCGGGATCCAGCAGCATGAGTGGCAAGTGACGATCTGCAGCCACGATGCAGCCGCTGTGCACGGAGATAGAGCGGGAGGTATCAGCCAACCGTGGGGACATTGTGGCTGTCACAGCTCCCGGGATCCAGCATCGTGAGTGGCAAGTGTCGATCTGCACACAGAGAGTGAAGCTGGAGCTTAGCTTGGGGACACCACTATCACCGCTCACTACAGCACCAGCGTGAGTGACATTAAAAGCTGCAGCCACGATGCACACAGAGGAAGAAGTTGGAGCCTAGCCTGGGGACACCACTGTCACTGCTCCTGGGACGAGCAGGGTGAGTGACACTGATGGCGCTTCTCTCCTATCCTTCCTAGGCAGGCTGATTTCTATCAATATTTCTAGGCTGACTCTTCTCCATCTCCACACAGCCTCTCTAATTTTACTTTTTAATTCTTGCTAGCAAGCAGCATTTCCCAGCACATGGTCTCTCACTTCACTGCTCCATTCTTTTTACTTATACATTATATAATAAATGTTATTTTATTCACAACAGTACTTATCAAACATGGTGGTATTGTTTTTTTAAGGTGTTCTCTCCATTTACCTGGTTTCAGCTCTTATTATATGCACTAACTGCACTTTGCACTTAATTGTTTTTTTAAGCTGCTCTAATGTATTATTAATTGATATATTATACCATAATTGGTGAATTCAGCCTAGCCTGACTCAACTCACTGACCTTAGGAGCTCAGGGGGAGAAACTCCACAAGACGCCCTGCACCATGGACGCATCAGGTTTAGTATATTTTTTTTCCTGTTTTTTTCTCCTCTAAACCTAGGTGCGTCTTATGGTCCGGAGCGTCTTATAGTCCGAAAAATACGGTACTACCTGAACAGCAGTAGGTGCTGTCACAAATTGGTTTCCACTGAGCACTAGTAAGTCTCAATAGGATTTAGCTACATACTAACATCCAGGGCCGGATTTGTACTTTTTACCGCCCAAGGCCAACTATACCATCTGTATGGTTGTTATCTCTGTGTGCCCCAATGAGAATTCTTCTTACTTTCCATCATTGGTGTCACAGACAATAGCTATTTTAGTAATATGTGTATAGATTATAAGTTATGTTTTGAAATTCTATGTTATGCTTGCCATCTCATTAATGATGGACCCATTGCGTCACCATGAGAGTTAGGCTGATGTATACCTGCAGGATAGAGCTTACAGGTCTTGCAGGGACGGCACAAGTACAGGACAGAGAGTTCAAAGGTTAAAGCTGTTCTTGTAGATAGGGATGACTGCATAGAACAGCTTTCCTGCCCCTCACTGAGCCGCCCCCTAAACTTCTGGTGCCCTAGGCCATGGCCTATGTGGCCTTGCCAGAAATCCGGCCCTGCTAACATCCCTACTAACTCCCGCTCCATATATGATCACCCCAGTGCAGACCGGGGTTAGGATTTTAATGGATGTCCTCACTGCTGTAGACTGCATCCTGTGGTGCTCAGGTCTATGTAGCAATTTCAGGAAGCAGGGGCTTAAATATATTTAGCAAAAATCTGCCAGCTGGAAGCCCCTCCTTAGCAAAACCCATATGTCCCATAGCCAGATGTCCCCTAACCCCCCAATGTAGTAGCCTGATGTCCTCCCCCCCCCCCGCCATGAAGTAGCCTCATGTGCCCCTTGCCAACCCACTAAATTGTGTGGCTGCTGGCCAGAGGCCCTCCCTCTGTCTCCCTGTAGAGTGAAAGCTTGCCAGGCAATACATCCAAAGCCAACCATGAGTGAAGGGGTAATAAGGAGGAGAAGCATTGACTGCCATGTGAGTATATAGCAAAGATCTCCAGTGATTGTGCGGTCTGACACAGATGAACCCATAGTAATTGTTTTGCTCTAATGCTGGGAATACACAATGACATTTTTCATCAGATTTGCTGTCCGAACGTTTTTTTCGATCGTTTTTACCAATCGTTTTCCATTCACTTCTATGAGAAATCGATCAGAAATCAGATCGGACCTGTTGAAAATTATCTATTGAACCATCTATCTTCCAAAAGGTCTTATGGTGTCTTCCCAGCATTAGAGTAGATGTAGCATTTCATTAAACAAGACCTGATTGTAAAGACCCAACCTTATTTCTCCACCTAGCCCAGTGGAAACTCTTTCAGTTCAAATTCTACAGGCACACATTTTGGGTGGATGTCTACTACAATGGCCTCGATTCATAAAGCATTCCGGCATTCGGAAATGCTGAAAACGACTCACTTTACCGACCACACAGCAAAATCTGTATTCATAAAGGCTTTTTCCGCATGAAAAGCCGACATTCGCGAGCAGAGTGATAAATCACCGCCTTGCGCGATGATTATCATAGCAAAAGTAACAAGTAGTCAATTCATAAAGATTAGAGGTAGCGGTATGCGGACGGGTATTACCGCTACATCTGATGTGGCGAGAAGCGTGCGGAATACAGTGCAGTGAATGGGACAGACCTCCCAAGCAGCTGCAGAGAGAACACGGCACGGAGGGATTCCGCCTGCTTCTCCTGTTTCCGCATGTCTCCCGACAGCCTAACGCCTGCCTACAGCGGAATATCTCCGCACGCCTGTCACAACTAGCAACATTTTTATGAATTACCACCCTGAAGGCGGAAATACCGACAGCGGTGTTTCCCCGCTCGACTTTACCTTACCGACAGCACTTTTATGAATCGAGGCCAATATGTGTACAAATGTCCTCTGGTGTCATTGGCCTTACCATCACTAATCCTGTAAGTTCAAAAATATTCATTTGCTAAGATGTGTCCCAGCTTCCCCACACATTGGGACACTTTCTTCTCATTCTGACTCCTCCCCTCTTCATGGAACGGAACATACTGCTTGGCAGCAAGCTGAGCCGAAAACTAGGGATTGTAGGTAAGCTGATCACAAAATAACAAGGACGCAGAATCATAAGTTAAATCCCCACCAAAGGTAATATCTGCAAGGATTTTGTCTTCTCCCAATGTATATTTGCCCCCACCCTCCCCCTAGGAGACATAGTGGCTTGAAAATTGCATATATTCTTCAAATCTGTGAATAATATCTTGGTGCAATCAATATAACACATGAAATAACATTTATTCTCCCCCCCACCCCCTACTAATTAGCCCATTTAAGTCAGTACATCCAGAGTTGGAGTTTATTAAGCATTAAATCATCATCATTATAGGCAATAAAAAAAAGTATCGGTATACAAAATGGGCTACTAGACTCCATCACGTTTATTCCTCTAAAATATTAACTACACAACAGTATTTGGCAACAAAAAATATAATAAAACAAGATGGACTATACAAATATTTTAAGAAGTATAGCCTTTCCCTAAAATGCAGACAGAACTACAGTAAATAATGATATGATTAGTTAACATTTTAAAATATTTTTTAGTATAAAAATAAAGTGTACCATTTTATCAAAAATATTGTAGATGTATGAATTTATATCTACATGTACCCGATATACAGCACTTGAATATATACAGTACATTCATATGTACCGTAGTTTTGTTTATCATTGCTAATATTTAACTCCTTCAATTACCAATCTAAGAAGGCAGTAAACTATAAATTCACTTACTAATAGCAGTGCATTTTACTTAAATTAATAAATAATTCTGTCAGTAGCAAATCTGTCCTTTTGGAACGTCATATAGTTTAGAACACAACAAAGTACATGGCGTAAGCAGGTTTTCAATGTCGGATGCGCCTTATGCGGGGGATACACGGTACGTTTCTGTACAGTGTATCGACCAGCTGATCCGGCCAGCTGATAATATTCAGCTGGCCCGATCAAGCCGCTCGACTCCCGCCCGCTCGATCCCGGCCGGCGGACAATGGCAGGGAATCGAGCACTGATAAGAAAGCACCGGCGGGGACGAGCGGCAATCAATCCGCGCGGACGAGCGGGGACGCGGCTGGGGTCGATCCGGCAGCTAATCGGCCGCCGGATCGACCCGTGTATTCCCAGCATCAGGGCTCAAACCCACTTGCAGCCTTTTCTAAGTGCTTTTACAATCACAAGCTCCTAGATATGGCTTAGCTGGGCACTAACGGTCCAATTTCTAGCGAAAAATCGTTCGAGCGATCAGAAATTATGATCGGACGAAAAATCGTTCACTACACCATCAACTAACCAATCTTTGCTTCCCATCTATCACGACCACCAAGAAAATCCAAATTTTCGTTCGACGAAAATTCATTCGGGCGACATTTTTTTCACTCGTTCATAATCGATTGTGTCCACCAATGGAGATTATTTACAACCAATCCGATCAGAATTTCTGATCGCTCGAACGATTTTTCACTAGAAATTGGACCGTTAGTAGCCAGCTTAGTATTGTACTGCTAGTGTGTACCAGGGGTTTAGAAAATGCTGCTAGTGAGTTTGACCCCTAAAAGTGGCCACTAATGATCCAATCTCTTTCATCCAATCTTACCAAATCTATGTAGTATAAGGGTAAATTGAGTGAATATACTGAATGGATATTTCAGGCAGTTACCTTATATTACTGTACATAGAAATGGTAAGATTGGATAAAAAATATTGGATCAATAGTGGTCACCATTACACCTATTTGAGTAGTTTGTTCAGTGAAGTTGATTGCTATACACTAACCATTTGCTTCGACAACCATACAGTGCTGAGACTAACTCAGTTTACTTTTTCTCCTAAGTTTTCTCCTAGGAGATAATTTTCATCTTCTGTTTAAAATAACTTTTATGCACTCTGCAACTAGAAAAGTACCAAAAAGTACTTGAAAAGGTACTGTCCACATTATTCTGAGTATTTTTTTTACTTGCTGGTGGCTTAAAAGGCATTTTATTGATAACGTGAAATATAACCTAGGAGAAAACGTTGGAAAAAAAGTGAATGGGATTGGGCCCTTAGACTATTACAGATAAATATGAAAGATCTCCGTCAGTTGGCAGTCATGTCCAGTTATCCACAGTAACATGGTAGCATGGAAGATGGCATTCATTATCCAAATATCTTGTGATTATCTCTTCTTCTCTTGTCAGAACACTCATGAGTGTCTTATCACTGGAATGTGTTTCAGAAATCTAGAGGAGGGAAAAAAAGAGTTCATAAAACATAAAGTGGCTATATGAATATTCCTACAGTAAAGTGTTACTTTTATTACTTCTCACAGATAATGAATTAAACTTAGATTGTTTGAATCAGGAGATTTCTGTAGTCTTTGACTGAACAACAATATCCTACTGCACACCTTCAATTTTATAATATTATTTTATTATAAATATATTTACAATAATATCCAAAATCTTCTACATGCAAGAGGTAAAATTGGCCAGTCATTGACCAATCAAAATTGGATGTGTATGTGCATACGTATATGTAAGCCTCTGGTGAGCCGGGCACAGGGTGAGCTGAATAATGTGTTTCCCTGCTACCACTAAAAATCCCCAGCGGTGTAAAAAATTATACCACCTCCAAGAAACTCAGAGGGAGATGTATTTTGGGGTCCGGGTGAACCTGAATTACCCTTACGCACCTGCGCAGTATGACATTACTGATGTGCGGCGCCTAGTTTCAGCACTCAGTGTGTAGCGCAGTGCGCCAACGCAACCTAGGATATAGTAATGTGCCAGAGCTTCCCGCAGCTATATTCAAAGAAAGTAATATTTTCTCTATCTTATTTTACATGTGGGTTTGATATGGCTGTGTAAAATTTAAAGCTATAGGCTTGCTATACATAGTGTTGGGCGAACAGTGTTCGCCACTGTTCGGGTTCTGCAGAACATCACCCTGTTCGGGTGATGTTCGAGTTTGGCCGAACACCTGATGGTGTTCGGCCAAACTGTTGGGCCATATGGCCGAACGTTACCCGAACGTTCGGCTAGCGCTGTGATTGGCCGAACGGGTCACGTGGTTCGGACCTGAACGCGCTCTGATTGGCCGAACGGGTCACGTGGTTCGGGTAAATAAATACCCGATCCACGTCATTTCTCCGCCATTTGTCTGTGGGTTTAGCTTTGGGTAGGCAGGCAGGGTAGTTCTCTCTCCAGCCAGGCTAGCCAGGGTCCCACCAGTCATTGTGTCGCTGCTGGGAACAGTAGTACACCGCTCACCCACACTATATAGCATTGTGTTTACTGCCACTCTGTGTCTCTGCTGGGAACAGTAGTACACCGCTCACCCTGTATAGCATTGTGCTCTGTGTCGCTGCTGGGAATAGTAGTACACCGCTCACCCACACTATATAGCATTGTGTTTACTGCCACTCTGTGTCTCTGCTGGGAACAGTAGTACACCGCTAACCCACCACTGTATAGCATTGTGCTCTGTGTCGCTGCTGGGAATAGTAGTACACCGCTCACCCACACTATATAGAATTGTGTTTACTGCCACTCTGTGTCACTGCTGGGAACAGTAGTACACCGCTCACCCACCACTGTATAGCATTGCGCTCTGTGTCGCTGCTGGGAATAGTAGTACACCGCTCACCCACCACTGTATAGCATTGTGTTTACTGCCACTCTGTGTCTCTGCTGGGAACAGTAGTACACCGCTCACCCACCACTGTATAGCATTGTGCTCTGTGTCGCTGCTGGGAACAGTAGTACACCGCTCACCCACACTATATAGCATTGTGTTTACTGCCACTCTGTGTCTCTGCTGGGAACAGTAGTACACCGCTCACCCACCACTGTATAGCATTGTGCTCTGTGTCTCTGCTGGGAACAGTAGTACACCACTCACCCTGTATAGCATTGTGCTCTGTGTCGCTGCTGGGAATAGTAGTACACCGCTCACCCACCACTGTATAGCATTGTGCTCTGTGTCGCTGCTGGGAACAGTAGTACACCGCTCACCCACACTATATAGCATTGTGTTTACTGCCACTCTGTGTCTCTGCTGGGAACAGTAGTACACCGCTCACCCACCACTGTATAGCATTGTGCTCTGTGTCGCTGCTGGGAACAGTAGTACACCGCTCACCCACACTATATAGCATTGTGTTTACTGCCACTCTGTGTCTCTGCTGGGAACAGTAGTACACCGCTCACCCACCACTGTATAGCATTGTGCTCTGTGTCGCTGCTGGGAACAGTAGTACACCGCTCACCCACACTATATAGCATTGTGTTTACTGCCACTCTGTGTCTCTGCTGGGAACAGTAGTACACCGCTCACCCACCACTGTATAGCATTGCGCTCTGTGTCACTGCTGGGAATAGTAGTACACCGCTCACCCACCACTGTATAGCATTGTGTTTACTGCCACTCTGTGTCTCTGCTGGGAACAGTAGTACACCGCTCACCCACCACTGTATAGCATTGTGCTCTGTGTCGCTGCTGGGAACAGTAGTACACCGCTCACCCACACTATATAGCATTGTGTTTACTGCCACTCTGTGTCTCTGCTGGGAACAGTAGTACACCGCTCACCCACCACTGTATAGCATTGCGCTCTGTGTCGCTGCTGGGAATAGTAGTACACCGCTCACCCACCACTGTATAGCATTGTGTTTACTGCCACTCTGTGTCTCTGCTGGGAACAGTAGTACACCGCTCACCCACCACTGTATAGCATTGCGCTCTGTGTCGCTGCTGGGAATAGTAGTACACCGCTCACCCACCACTGTATAGCATTGTGTTTACTGCCACTCTGTGTCTCTGCTGGGAACAGTAGTACACCGCTCACCCACCACTGTATAGCATTGTGCTCTGTGTCGCTGCTGGAAACAGTAGTACACCGCTCACCCACACTATATAGCATTGTGTTTACTGCCACTCTGTGTCTCTGCTGGGAACAGTAGTACACCGCTCACCCGCCACTGTATAGCATTTCTGTACTGCCACTGTACTGCTGCCAGTCAGCGTGTACTTTAAGGATAAGTGAAATGAAGAAGAAATCCTGTGAAAGAGGGAGGGGCAAGGGAAGAGGTATTCCCCCTGACGGTTCACGTTCAGGCCACAGTGGAGCACCGAAGAAAACCCACTCAATACCGCCCATGTTGTCCAGGAAATCAACCCTCACAAATCCAAAAGAACAGGACCAGATAATTAATTGGATGACCTCTCAAGCGTCCAGCAGTGGGTTAAGCAGCACCAGCACATCACGCACGAGGTCCGAGTCCTCAGCCAGTTACAAGGAGCCAGTGGGCACAAAGCTGACACAACCGGCAGCGACACCACGCACACAACTGCCAAATAACCAGTCTGAAGAATTTCCTCAGGACACAATGGGGTATTCGCAGGAGCTATTCCCAGCCCAACAAACTTTCACCTTTCAAATGTCAATGGAACAGCCAGAAATGTTGTGCCCGGATTTGACTGTGGGAAATGCAGCGCGCACTGAAATGCAAGGCGAGTCCGAGGAGGACTTTGAAACCCAAATCCCAGAGTAAGTTGGGCAGGAGGGGTTTCAATTGCAGGAGGTCTTTCGAGAAGATCTTGAAGACGACGTTGGAGTGTGCTGCGCAGAGGTTGTTGTGGGGAGCTCTACTCCACGGCGGCGGCCCACAGTCACATATGACGAGTTTGAGGAGATGGAAGAGGAGGAGGGTATGGACAATATTGACAGAGACCCAGATTTTGTATGTGAAGGAGAACATCGCCGTCGTAGCAGCACAGATGAGTCTGTTGAAGAACCCACTGCTGCACGAGTTTGCCTTGTGCCACAAGGTAGGCGGCGCGAAATTTCAGGCACCACAAGCGTGGAAGTTCAAGTGAGACGCAAAAGAGGCGCAAACAGAAATCGCCAGCAAGGCAGGTGCTCCAAAGTCTGGCCCTTCTTTGAAGACTGCAGTGAGGATGGTACCATGGTGATTTGCAAGGTGTGCAAGACCCGCCTGAGCAGGGGGAAACATATTAACAACCTCTCCACCACCAGCATGACCCGCCACATGGTATCCAAGCATCCCACTCTGTGGGCGCCAGGACAGGGTACCAGCAACACTGCCTCCCTTGGGGTCACCAGACTCACCACCAGACCCTCCTCAGCAGCAGCAGTAGCCCAGCCATTGCGTGGTTCACAACAACATTCACAAACATCAGACGACGCTGACACTGTCACTTTCCGGAATAGTGCTCTTGAGGTCTCCCAGTCATCAAACACAACAACCAACAGCCGTTCAGTGTGCAGCCCTACGGTTCAGTTGTCTGTCTCGGAGATGCTTGAGCGCAAGAGGAAATTGCCAGCAAATGACCCCCGGGCCGTGGCACTAACAGCCAGCATAGCCAAGCTTCTGGCCTGCGAAATGCTGCCATATCGAGTGGTGGAGACAAACAGCTTCAAGGGCACGATGTCAGAGGCCATCCCACGTTACGTGGTTCCCAGCCACTACCACTTTGCGCTTTGCAGTGCCTGAGTTGCATGAGCACGTGGTCAGCAAAATAACCTGAAGCTTGAAGAATGCCGTTGCCTGCAAGGTTCACCTCACCACTGACACCTGGACGAGTGCGTTCGGCCTGGGTCGATACATCTCCCTTACCGCGCACTGGGTGAACCTTGTGGAGCCTGGCAGCGATTCCTCACCTGCTACGGCGCGGGTGTTGCCCACGCTGCAAACAGCTGCACCGCCGTCCCTCCCACTGGATAACAACAGCAGCACCTACCTCTCTGACTCCTTCTCCTCCAACGCATCTCAAAGCTGTACCTCATCCGGAAACGCTAACCCAGCAGCAGTAGGATCGTGGAAGCAGTGCAGCACAGCTGTTGGCATGCGTCAGCAAGTGTTGCTGAAGCTGATCTGCCTTGGGGATAAGCAGCACACAGGGGAGGAAATTTGGAGGGGAATAAAGGAACAGATGGATTTGTGGCTGGCACCGCTGGACCTGAAACCGGGCATGGTTGTGTGTGATAATGGGAGTAATCTCATTCGCGCTTTAAGGTTGGCTAAGCTGACACACATCCCTTGCCTGGCGCACATGATGAACCTAGTAGTTCAGCGGTTCCTGAGGACATACCCAGGCGTGGCCGATCTTCTGTTGAAGGTGCGACGAGTGGCCAAACATTGTAGAAATTCCAGTACTGCTTCGGGGGCACTTGCCAAGATGCAGGAGCGCTTCAATCTCCCCCACCATCGCTTGCTGTGTGATGTCCCTACGCGCTGGAATTCTACGCTGCACATGCTAGCCCGCTTTTGCGAGCAGAAGTGTGCAGTGGTCCAGTACACGACGGCGCAGTACCGAGGCGCATCCGGACAGCTGCCAAGCTTCTGTGGATCCGATTGGGCCAACATGTTGGACCTCTGCCAAGTCCTCCAAAATTTTGAGCAATCCACGTTGCTTGTGAGCAGTGACAACTCTTTAGTCAGCATTACCATACCACTGCTGTGTTTACTGAAGAAGTCAATGTTCAAAATCAAGGAAACAGCTGTCATGATGCAACTGGGGGAATCTGAAGGAGAAAATGATCAGCGTGATGATACCAACATCAGGCCATCCGCCTCAGGAAACGCTGGCCCCAGCAGCTATGACGAAGAAGAGGCGGAGGAACAGCTGGAGTTGGAGCAGGAATTTCCTGCCACCACTGACGAGGGCCAGAGCAGTGCACGTTGGACTTCCACAATTCAGCGCGAATGGTCAGCAGAAGCAGACCAGGAAGAAGGTGACGACTATGATGCATCACAACAACTATCACAACGCTCACAAGAGGATGATGAGGATTCTGGCAGGACTCTGGCACACATGGCTCAATTCATGCTAGACTGCATTGAACGCGACCCACGCATTGTGCGCATTCTGGACAACACCAATTACTGGGTTTATACCCTTCTGGATCCACGGTACAAACACAATGTTCCAAAACTGCTTGAAGAAAGAGTCAGACAGGTCAAAATGGAAGAATACCAGCAGGCCCTTGTGGAGACTTTAGAGAGGAGATTGACATCCTCCCCCTCCTCTAGCCAGTTGTACGCCGACAGACTGACTTCCGCAAACCCAGGACGACCAGGAGGGCAGCAAACAACACAAGCCGCAGCTAGTGCCCAAAAGGGAATGGTATCGGCAGTGTCCTTGGAGTGGGAAAATTTTCTGACACCCATGCAGCAGCCCACAGAACAGCAAGCGTGCAGATCCACCTCCAACACCGATCGCCTGGAGAAGATGGTCAAGGACTACATGTCAGATGGCGTAGCTGTGTTGAACAATCCATCTGCACCCTTCAACTATTGGGTATCGAAGCTAGACACCTGGCACGAACTGGCAATGTACGCAATAGAGGTGCTGGCTTGCCCGGCAGCCAGCGTTATGTCGGAACGCTGTTTCAGTGCTGCCGGAGGCTTAGTCACAGATCGGCGTATCCGCCTCTCCACAGAAAATGCAGACCGTCTGACTCAAATTAAAATGAATCAATCCTGGATTGGAAACGACTACGCAACACTCCCGGACCCCAACCAAGTAACATAAACAATGAACATCTGTGATGGGTTAGCGTTTCCGGTCCCTGTTTATTGAACCTCTCATCTGTATTACATTTATGACTGCATGCCGACAAAATGCAAATTGCTATCCGCACGCTTCTTGTCCTCATGCAAGGCCTGGGTTGTTGTGTCTCAAAGCGTGGCCTTCTCCTCCTGCGCCATCCTCCTCCTGTTCCATCACGTGTGCTGCTGCTGGGTTAGCGTTGCCGGTCCCTTTTTATGGAACCTCTTATCTGTATTACATTTATGACTGCATGGCGGCAAAATGCATGCTATCCGCACGCTTCTTGTCCTCATGCAAGGCCTGGGTTGTTGTGTCTCAAAGCGTGGCCTTCTCCTCCTGCGCCTCCTCCTGTTCCATCACGTGTGCTGCTGCTGGGTTAGCGTTACCGGTCCCTTTTCCTGGAACCTCTTATCTGTATTACATTTATGACTGCATGGCGGCAAAATGCATGCTATCCGCACGCTTCTTGTCCTCATGCAAGGCCTGGGTTGTTGTGTCTCAAAGCGTGGTCTTCTCCTCCTGCGCCTCCTCCTGTTCCATCACGTGTGCTGCTGCTGGGTTAGCGTTACCGGTCCCTTTTCCTGGAACCTCTTATCTGTATTACATTTATGACTGCATGGCGGCAAAATGCATGCTACCTGTGCAAAGAAAACAGACATTTCCCGCATTTTAAAGACAGTTTTCCCTTTGAAACTTTAAAATCGATTTTCTCAAAAACTATAAGCTCTTTTTGCTAATTTTTTTTCCTCTTGTACCCACTCCCAAGGTGCACATACCCTGTAAATTTGGGGTATGTAGCATGTAAGGAGGCTTTACAAAGCACGAAAGTTCGGGTCCCCATTGACTTCCATTATGTTTGGAGTTCGACTCGAACACCCGAACATTGCGGCTATGTTCAGGCCTGTTCGGCCCGAACCCGAACATCTAGATGTTCGCCCAACACTAGTTATACACCAGTGGTTCTGGATGCTTGCTTTGCTTACCAAGGGCGAAAAGGGATAATTTGCATATTCAGTAGTAGTGCATTGTGGGTAACCACAAATGTTCACTTATAGCTGAATTATTGCAGATTTCCTACTGTTTTAAGAAGGCAAATACACCAAGCTTTATTTTATAAGGAAATTGTTTGGATATGATAAAGAGAAAGCTTTACTTTAAAGGATAGCAGAATTATTAGACCAAAGGCCACCTATTATTTTGCTCCCAAGAGAACAGCCAGAAATGTTAGCAGTGGACAAATGAGTGTCGCACACCATTCCGTAAAGTATGCAATATTAATCCCATTAAACAAATCATGCTTTAACTGACAATATTTTCATGGCCACTGCAAGTCTTTTTTTTCAGTTAAGCATAACAGTATAGTACATACAGGTAGTCCCCGGTTAACGAATGAGATAGGGACTGTAGGTTTGTTCTTAACCTGAATCTGTTCTTAAGTTGGAACACTGTGCCATTTCTGTCCCCTGTATCTCCTCTGTGCCCGCCTGTGCCCCCTGTGTCTCCCTCTGTGTCACCTCTGCCCTCTGTACCTGCTTATACAAGTTTAAAAGCCAAGTCCAATTTAAAACATTTTTTTTTTACTTGTTCCCATGGAAACACAGAATCCATGCCGTTCGTATCGGTGGGTCGTTCGTAAGTCGGGCGTTCATAAGTCGGGGACTACCTGTACACTTACAGTATGTATGCACTATCTTGTTTTGTTTATCGTAATAAAGTGGACCCACTGTGGCATCACCCAACATGCTTTGTGCTATGGAATACATGCTGGATACTTTACAGAATGCTGTGCTGCCTACATTTGCCTGCTTGGTGGTGATTATTACAAAATACTGGGTTCAATAGTCTACTGCTTGTCTTTCCCCTCCCCACAAAGTGCTGTCATTAGAATCCAGCTTTGACACAGCATGCGACAAGGCGTTTCCAATATCACACCTGTTATTCTTTGTGGCAGTAATGCCAAAAACCCCACTCCCTGGCTTATGTCTGGTTATATTAAGTGATTGGGACAAGAGAATTCCAGTGGCAACTAGTGATGTGTGTGTGTGTGTGTGTGTGTGTGTGTATGTGTATGAGGTGTGTATGTGTGTGTGTGTGTGTGTGTGTGTGTGTGTGTGTGTGTGTATGTGTATGAGGTGTGTATGTGTGTGTGTGTGTGTGTGTGTGTGTGTGTGTGTGTGTGTGTGTGTGTGTGTGTGTGTGTGTGTGTGTATGTGTATGAGGTGTGTATGTGTGTGTGTGTGTGTGTATGTATGTGTATGAGGTGTGTATGTGTGTGTGTGTGTGTGTGTATGTGTATGTGTGGTGTGTGTATGTGTGGTGTGTGTATGTGTATGTGTGTGGTGTGTATGTGTGTGGTGTGTATGTGTGGTGTGTGTATGTGTGTGGTGTGTATGTGTGGTGTGTGTGTGTGTGTATGTATGTGTATGTATGTGTGGTGTGTGTGTGTGTGTGTATGTATGTGTGGTGTGTGTGTGTGTATGTATGTGTGGTGTGTGGTGTGTGTATGTGTGTGTGGTGTGTGTATGTGTGTGATGTGTGTGGTGTGTGTATGTGTGTGGTGTGTGATGTGTGTGGTGTGTGTGATGTGTGTGGTGTGTGTATGTGTGTGGTGTGTATGTGTGTGTGTGTGTGTGCATACCCGTTTCTAGGGGCCGTGCAGCCGTGCGGCAACCCTGAGCGCAGACAGCCAAAGGGTGCTGTGAACTCTCCCTCCCTCTCCCCAGGGGACTGCAAAGTAATTAGTTCAGGGAAGCACTGTATACAGCTACACTGACTGGCCAGGGGGGAAGGGGGGCAATCTCCCCCCAGGCCACCTTTCATTCAGTGATTTAGGGCAGGTCTGGTGTCTGGTGTATTTGGGTTTGTTGTAAGGCAATGTGAAACTTGAGGCTAGCTGATAAAAGTGCAATCAGAAGACAGGCAAGCTGGCAAATATACACAGCATGAATGATGCAGAGCTTGCCTGAAGGGTCTGTGGGCAAACATCTGTCTGGTCTCTCCCCATTGTTATTATGACTGCATGTGTAGGTAAGGTGTTATACAAGTTGAAAAGTTTTTGACAGTCCCTAGACTCCAGGAGGGCTGCTTTCTGACTTGTGTGAGGGACTGTCAGGGACAGGAGTAGTGTTGGGCGAACATCTAGATGTTCGGGTTCGGGCCGAACAGGCCGAACATGGCCGCGATGTTCGGGTGTTCGACCCGAACTCCGAACATAATGGAAGTCAATGGGGACCCGAACTTTTGTGCTTTGTAAAGCCTCCTTACATGCTACATACCCCAAATTTACAGGGTATGTGCACCTTGGGAGTGGGTACAAGAGGGAAAAAAATTTAGCAAAAAGAGCTTATAGTTTTTGAGAAAATTGATTGTAAAGTTTCAAAGGAAAAATTGTCTTTTAAATGCTGAAAATGTCATGTTTCTTTGCACAGGTAACATGGTTTTTACCGCCAGGCAGTCATAAATGTAATAAAGAGAAGAGGTTCCATAAACAGGGACCGGTAACGCTAACCCAGCAGCAGCAGCAGCACACGTGATGGAACAGGAGGAGGCGCAGGAGGAGAAGGCCACGCTTTTTGAGACACAACAACCCAGGCCTTGCATGAGGACAAGAAGCGTGCGGATAGCATGCTTTTTACCGCCATGCAGTCATAAATGTAATAAAGATAAGAGGTTCAATAAACAGGGACCGGTAACGCTAACCCAGCAGCAGCAGCAGCACACGTGATGGAACAGGAGGAGGCGCAGGAGGAGAAGGCCACGCTTTTTGAGACACAACAACCCAGGCCTTGCATGAGGACAAGAAGCGTGCGGATATAGCAGCAATGCTTTTTGCCGCCATGCAGTCATAAATGTAATAAAGAGAAGAGGCTCAATAAACAGGGACCGGTAACGCTAACCCAGCAGCAGCAGCAGCACAGAGCACACGTGACGGAACAGGAGGAGGCGCAGGAGGAGAAGGCCACGCTTTGAGACACAACAACCCAGGCCTTGCATGAGGACAAGAAGCGTGCAGATAGCATGCTTTTTACCGCCATGCAGTCATAAATGTAATAAAGATAAGAGGTTCAATAAACAGGGACCGGTAACGCTAACCCAGCAGCAGCAGCAGCAGCACAGAGCACACATGATGGAACAGGAGGAGGCGCAGGAGGAGAAGGCTACGCTTTGAGACACAACAACCCAGGCCTTGCATGAGGACAAGAAGCGTGCGGATATAGCAATGCTTTTTGCCGCCATGCAGTCATAAATGTAATACAGATGAGAGGTTCAATAAACAGGGACCGGTAACGCTAACCCAGCAGCAGCAGCAGCACAGAGCACACGTGATGGAACAGGAGGAGGCGCAGGAGGAGAAGGCCACGCTTTTTGAGACGCAACCCAGGCCTTGCATGAGGACAAAAAGCGTGCGGATATAGCAATGCTTTTTGCCGCCATGCAGTCATAAATGTAATACAGATGAGAGGTTCAATAAACAGGGACCGGTAACGCTAACCCAGCAGCAGCAGCAGCACAGAGCACACGTGATGGAACAGGAGGAGGCGCAGGAGGAGAAGGCCACGCTTTTTGAGACGCAACCCAGGCCTTGCATGAGGACAAAAAGCGTGCGGATATAGCAATGCTTTTTGCCGCCATGCAGTCATAAATGTAATACAGATGAGAGGTTCCATAAACAGGGACCGGAAACGCTAACCCAGCAGCAGCAGCACACGTGATGGAACAGGAGCAGGCGCAGGAGGAGAAGGCCATGCTTTTTGAGACACAACAACCCAGGCCTTGCATGAGGACAAAAAGCGTGCGGATATAGCAGCAATGCTTTTTGCCGCCATGCAGTCATAAATGTAATACAGATGAGAGGTTCAATAAACAGGGACCGGAAACGCTAAACCATCCCAGATGTTCATTGGTCATGTTACTTGGTTGGGGTCCTGGAGTGTTGCGTAGTCATTTCCAATCCCGGATTGATTCATTTTAATTTGAGTCAGACGGTCTGCATTTTCTGTGGAGAGGCGGATACGTGAACCTTGCAGGCAACGGCATTCTTCAAGCTTCGGGTTATTTTGCTGACCACGTGCTCATGCAACTCAGGCACTGCAGAGCGCGCAAAGTGGTAGCGGCTGGGAACCACGTAACGTGGGATGGCCACTGACATCATGCCCTTGAAGCTGTTTGTCTCCACCACTCGATATGGCAGCATTTCGCAGGCCAGAAGCTTGGCTATGCTGGCTCTTACTGCCACGGCCCGGGGGTCATTTGCTGGCAATTTCCTCTTGCGCTCAAACATCTCCGAGACAGACAACTGAACCGTAGGGCTGCACAACGAAGGGCTGTTGGTTGTTGTGTTTGATGAACACTGGGAGACCTCAAGAGCACTACTCCGGAAAGTGACAGTGTCAGCGTCATCTGATTTTTTGGAATGTTTTGAACCACGCAATGGCTGGGCTACTGCTGCTGCTGAGGCGGGTCTGGTGGTGAGTCTGGTGAACCCAAGGGAGGCAGTGTTGCTGGTGGTACCCTGTCCTGCCGCGTTTGCCCACAGAGTGGGATGTTTGGATAGCATGTGGCGGCTCATGCTGGTGGTGGAGAGGTTGTTAATACTTTTCCCCCTGCTCAGGCGGGTCTTGCACACCTTGCAAATCGCCATGGTAACATCCTCAGTGCAGTCTTCAAAGAAAGCCCAGAATTTGGAGCACCTGCCTTGCTGGCGATTTCTGTTTGCGCCTCTTTTGCCTCTCACTTGAACTTCCACGCTTGTGGTGCCTGAAATTGCGCGCCGCCTACCTTGTGGCACAAGGCGAACTCGTGCAGCAGTGGGTTCTTCAACAGACTCATCTGTGCTGCTGCTACGACGGCGATGTTCTCGTTCACAAACAAAATCTGGGTCTATGTCCACATTGTCCATACCCTCCTCTTCCATCTCCTCAAACTCGTCATATGTCATTGTGGGGGGCCGCCGCCGTGGAGTACAGCTCCCCAGCACAACCGTCAGGGGAAACACCTCTTCCCTTGCCCCTCCCTCTTTCACCGGATTTCTTCCTCATTTCACTTATCCTTACAGTACACGCTGACTGGCAGCAGTACAGTGGCAGTACAGAAATGCTATACAGTGGTGGGTGAGCGGTGTACCACTATTGCCAGCAGCGACACAGAGCACAATGCTATACAGTGGCGGGTGAGCGGTGTACTACTGTTCCCAGCAGACAAAGAGTGGCAGTAAACACAATGCTATATAGTGTGGCTGAGCCGTGTACACAGAGTGGCAGTAAACACAATGCTATATAGTCTGCTATATAGTCACCCCGAACGGGGTGATGTTCTGCAGCACCCGAACAGTGGCGAACACTGTTCGCCCAACACTACTGGGAACGCAGATTTTAGTACCTAAACACACGATACAACATGTTTTCCGGGGTCGGACTCTGAGGCACATACAGATGGTCCCGATCATCATCCTCATCATACAACTCTTCTCCTGAGTCTGACCCACCCACCACCTCTGCCACCCCAACATCCCCAGACACAGTCACAGACCCCTCATCGTCCTCAACATTAACTTGGGATGCTGGCCTGAGCCCGACCTCCTCCTCCACATCAGGCCCCATCATCCCCTCAATGGCAGCCCTCATTAATCGCTCTGGCGCCGGACCGATGGACACAACGTTCTCCTCCGGGGAGGGCTGCTGCTGACCACTGGCTGCTGGGGTGGATGTTATAGCTTGCGTGGGGCGTTGGCTGTTGCTGTTGTTGGGAGTGCTGCTCACAGCGGAGGTCTCTGAGGAACTCATGGTGAGCTCATATAGTGGTTGACGGTGAGTGGAGTATTACTGATCCCAGCAATATACACACTGACTGGCAGAGTACGCAATGCTATATAGTCTGGCTGAGCCGTGTACACAGAGTGGCAGTGAACAATGCTATATAGTCTGGCTGAGCGGTGTACACAGAGTGGCAGTACACACAATGCTATATAGTCTGGCTGAGCCATGTACACAGAGTGGCAGTAAACAATGGTATATAGTCTGGCTGAGCGGTGTACACAGAGTGTCAGTAAACAATGGTATATAGTCTGGCTGAGCGGTGTACACAGAGTGTCAGTAAACAATGGTATATAGTCTGGCTGAGCGGTGTACACAGAGTGTCAGTAAACAATGGTATATAGTCTGGCTGAGCGGTGTACACCGAGTGTCAGTAAACAATGGTATATAGTCTGGCTGAGCGGTGTACACAGAGTGTCAGTAAACAATGGTATATAGTCTGGCTGAGCGGTGTACACAGAGTGTCAGTAAACAATGGTATATAGTCTGGCTGAGCGGTGTACACAGAGTGTCAGTAAACAATGGTATATAGTCTGGCTGAGCGGTGTACACAGAGTGTCAGTAAACAATGGTATATAGTCTGGCTGAGCGGTGTACACAGAGTGTCAGTAAACAATGGTATATAGTCTGGCTGAGCGGTGTACACCGAGTGTCAGTAAACAATGGTATATAGTCTGGCTGAGCGGTGTACACAGAGTGTCAGTAAACAATGGTATATAGTCTGGCTGAGCGGTGTACACAGAGTGTCAGTAAACAATGGTATATAGTCTGGCTGAGCGGTGTACACAGAGTGTCAGTAAACAATGGTATATAGTCTGGCTGAGCGGTGTACACAGAGTGTCAGTAAACAATGGTATATAGTCTGGCTGAGCGGTGTACACAGAGTGTCAGTAAACAATGGTATATAGTCTGGCTGAGCGGTGTACACAGAGTGGCAGTACACACAATGCTATATAGTCTGGCTGAGCGGTGTACACAGAGTGGCAGTACACACAATGCTATAGAGTCTGGCTGAGCGGTGTACACAGAGTGGCAGTACACACAATGCTATGTAGTCTGGCTGAGCGGTGTACACAGAGTGGCAGTAAACACAATGCTATATATAGCGTGGCTGAGCGAGGTGCACAGTGGCAGTACACACAATGCTATATAGTCAGGCTGAGCCGTGTACACAGAGTGGCAGTACACACAATGCTATATAGTGTGGCTGAGCGAGCGGTGTACTACTATTCCCAGCAGACACAGAACAGTAAACACAATGCTATATAGTGTGGGTGAGCGAGCGGTGTACCACTATTCCCAGCAGACACAGAACAGTAAACAGAATGCTATATAGTGTGGCTGAACGAGCGGTGTACCACTATTCCCAGCAGACACAGAACAGTAAACAGAATGCTATATAGTGTGGCTGAGCGAGCGGTGTACCACTATTCCCAGCAGACACAGAACAGTGAACAGAATGCTATATAGTGTGGCTGAGCGAGCGGTGTACTACTATTCCCAGCAGACACAGAACAGTAAACAGAATGCTATATAGTGTGGCTGAGCGAGGTACACAGAGTGGCAGTAAACAGAATGCTATATAGTGTGGCTGAGCGAGCGGTGTACTACTGTTCCCAGCAGCGACACACAATGACTGGGGGGGACCCTGGCTAGCGTGGCTGGAGAGCGAACTACCCTGCCTGCCTACCCAAAGCTAAACCCACAGAGAAATGGCGGAGATATGACGTGGTTCGGGTATTTATTTACCCGAACCACGTGACCGTTCGGCCAATCAGAGCGCGTTCGGGCCCGAACCACGTGACCCGTTCGGCCAATCACAGCGCTAGCCGAACGTTCGGGGAACGTTCGGCCATGCGCTCTTAGTTCGGCCATGTGGCCGAACGGTTTGGCCGAGCACCGTCAGGTGTTCGGCCGAACTCGAACATCACCCGAACAGGGTGATGTTCTGCAGAACCCGAACAGTGGCGAACACTGTTCGCCCATCACTAGACAGGAGTCCTATTACAGGCAAGTAGCCTCTGTGTGATGTGCAATACAGATAAGCTCTCTGCTCCATCTCAGGCTATTCTCAATTTCTCTCCTCCTCTCTGGGCTAGTGCACGCCAAAATCGCAATAGCAATCGCTAGCAATTTGTGAGTGTGATTTTGTGAAGCGATTTTCAGAGCTATTTTTAATGAATTGCTCCAAAAAATGCTACACACTGCATGTAGCATTTTTTGGAGCAATTCATTAAAAAAACGCTCTGAAAATCGTTTCACAAAATCACACTCACAAATTGCTAGCGATTGCTATTGCGATTTTGGCGTGCACTAGCCCAGAGAGAGGAGGAGTGGAGAGAAATTGAGAATAGCCTGAGATGGAGCAGAGAGCTTATCTGTATTGCACATCACACAGAGGCTACTTGCCTGTAATAGGATTCCTGTCCCTGACAGTCTCTCACACAAGTCAGAAAGTAGCCCTCCTGGATTCTAGGGACTGTCAAAAACTTTAACTTGTATAACACCTTATCCACACATGCAGTCATAATAACAATGGGGAGAGACCAGACAGATGTTTGCACACGGACCCTCCAGGCAAGCTCTGCATCATGCTGTGTATATTTACCAGCTTGCCTGTCCTCTGATTGCACTTTTATCAGCTAGCATTGCCTTACAACAAACCCCAATACACCAGACACCAAACCTACCCTAAATCACTGAATGAAAGGTGTCCTGGGGGGAGATTGCCCCCCTGGCCAGTCCGCCCCTGAACTATACTGGATACCTATACTGGAGGCACCTACCTGGCTAATCTATACTGGGGGCAATTATACTGGGGCACCTATGCCTGGCTACCTATATTGGGGGGACCTATAGCCCACTACCTATACTGAGTGCAACTAGACCTAGCTAACCTATACTGCAGGCACCTATACCTGGCTCCGGCACGGGGGGGGCGCAATTTTTACACTCTCGCACTGGGTGCATTTTGTAGTGTGTGTGTGTGTGTGTGTGTGTATATATGTGTTGTGGGTGTGTGTGTATATATGTGTTGTGGGTGTGTGTGTATGTGTGTGGTGTGTGTGTATATGTGTGGTGTGTGTGTATGTGTGTGGTGTGTGTGGTGTGTGGCCACAAAAGTGATGGTAAAGATGTTTCAAGGGGTCTAACACCTGGAGGGGGGCATGGCGGAGTGGGATACACGCCAAAAGTCCCGGGAAAAAAATCTGGATTTGACGCAAAGCAGCGTTTTAAGGGCATAAATCACATTGAATGCTAAATTGCAGGCCTAAAGTGCTTTAAAACATCTTGCATGTGTATACATCAATCAGGGAGTGTAATTACAGTACTTCTTCACACTGACAGACCAAACTCACTGCGTAACGCACCGCAAACAGCTGTTTGCGTAGTGATGGCCATGCTGGACTGGTGCGCACCATGACAAGAGTGCAAGTAAAGGCGGCTTTCCTGCCCATATGGTCGCCGGGCTGAGGTAGCTAAATGACAGAACAGTGACTGTCCACTGGGTGTACTGTGAACAACAGGTAGGTAGGTATATGCAGTGATGGTTATTACAATGTGCACCTGTCACACACAGACAGGTAGCGGACAGGCACAGTGACACTGCGTGCGCTCAGCTCATGTAGGTGGGTGGGTGCACAGTGGACAACAGGTAGGTATATGCAGTGATGGGTAATGTGCACCTGTCACACACACAGGTAGTCACTGAATGTGCTGGGCCTGGCAGTGGCACACACAGTATGAATTATCAAGGCTGTCTATTCATACACAAGTGTCAGTGGGACACACAGAAAAAAAAATAGATCACAAGAACAAGATTAGCTCTCAAAAGAGCTGTTGTGGGGTGCTATTTTAGCAAGAAGAATCAGCAAGGAGCAAGCTAAGAAGCCTACAAGAGCCTAACTAATCTTTCCCTATGAGAGAGTCTGCAGCAGCTGTCCCTTCTCTATTTACTGCAGGCACACGAGTGAGCAAAATGGCCAGCGCTGCCTGCCTTTTATAAGGGGGGGGAGTGGCTCCAGGAGGGAGTGTAGCCTGAATGGCTACAATGTGTCTGCTGACTGTGATGTAGAGAGTCAAAGTTGACCCTAATGGTGCACTATGGGGGCGAATCAAACTTCCGGTAAAGTTCGTGGTTCTCCGCAACCACGAACCCCCGGAAGTTTGCCTGGAACCGTTCGCCGGCGAACCGTTCGGGCCATTTCTAGTCAGGACAATCTCCCCACCTGCTTGGACAGTGGTTGCCTAATTGGCAACCCTGGCTTGTGAGTATTCAATTAATATTATTACTCTTGCAATTATACATTACTAGTACATACTACACTATATTGGGCTCTTGGTGTTCTCTCTTTTTCTCATGTAGAAATGTATGAAATGTACAACATACCGATTTCTCCCACTCAGCAGAATCTTTACTTCTCTTATGCCAGGGCTGACACATCTTTTAGCACCAGAGTTTTTCAGTGTGACACTATGGAAAGATACGTTACAGAGAAATGTTAAAATGTTGATATTCCATGTCTCAGATTTAAAAAAATGACCCTGAAGAGAGATTCCCCTTTGTTTCATCACACTCATCTTAGTCAATGCATCCCATGTACAGTATATGTAACTCAGGTGTTCATTTTCTTATTTTGACAACAGGGCAAACCGAGAGCCGTTTACGGTGTAGTAGGGTGATGCAAAACAAGGTATATTTCAGCTAAGAATATACTAAGAGAATACTCACAAAATGATGTCGTCTGAAACAGAAACATAGAGCAACGGTGGATAACAAGCCCACCTCACACTTAGTTTGGGTCTGTTAAGTCATCGCAGTCCAGGAAAAAGGAAAAAGTAACACCCCCCCTCACTATCCACTAAAGTGGGGAACTGATAAACTGGGATAGGACACGTCAACAATATATATAAGAAAACTTAAAAACAGTTTAAGCTGGAGTAAGGGTGGATATTTCAAGACAGGTAAAAAGGGTGCCGGACATTTGTACGCCAGACATTTGGGTGCCAACATAGACTGCAATGGGAATTACGACTATAGCGGCACTCAAAGGGTCATGTGGGCTCTGGCAAACGACAGAGCCCAAATTACGAAAGAAAACTGTGTCATTCAGCCATCAGCAATATCTGGCAGCTGCACTGCATCCTACCCCTGAGTCCATTGCAGCCTGAAGCTGGAATAGTACTCTACGCCGCTGGGAAATTTGCAATAGCAGGGTGAGCTGTTTTTTGGGTTCACCCTGCGCCCACACTGTTTATATTAAGTTTTATACAGTATATTATTGGCGACTCTTATCCTAGTTTATTTTCTTATTTAAGCCACATATTCACTGCAAATTGCAGTTTATGTACTTTGAACTCATTTATTACTAATAAAATATGAAACTATCAATAAACATCCAGCAACACAAAACCTCTAATCATAAATCAGCTTGCATCAGTCACCTCACACCAAGCAAAAAGAAAAGTGAAGTCTTAGGCCCCTTCACACTATTCATTCTGTTGCAGTGAGATTGTTCTACAGTCGCACTGCAAGGGTCCCAAAAGGCCACACCACTGCAGTGAAACCATACAGTGAGGCATACTTTACAAAGAAAGTATGCCTCACTTCTGGGTTAACCCCACACGGCACACTGCAGATCCTGCATCGCCACTACGGGATCCACCACTCTGCAGCGCATTTCAATCAATGTGATATCCCCATAGGGCTATCACTGCTTCTGTGATGAGATGCAGCGTTTGTGCGAGACACGAAAGAAAGGACAACACAAAAAAAGTGTTAAAGGGTCTTAATGCCTTGTTATGGCCAATGTCTACCATTCGATCAGTGAATACAAAAGCATCTCAGATAAAATGAACACCATCTACTTACATGTACTCTGTGTTTTCACATGAAGAACTTCTTGGAAAAACCTCCAGTTTTGCTACCGCCATGACATTAAGCTGAGTAGATAGCTTATTACAGGAACAGCGTTGCCCTCCAAAGATTGCAAAACCTAACAAAAAGAAAAAATGTTGAGTGTCTATATAAACAATAGCTAATCAAGAACATCCGATAATCTGAATTTCCATCATTTAAAAGTATAAAAATAGCATAAAATGCTTGTACCTTGTATGAGAGGAGCAGAGATGAGGAGGACACAGAGGATGGCCATGTGTTTGTTATTCATGTTGTTAGCTGATGGACCTCTTACTAATGTAGAAGAACAGTGTGATGATGTCCAGCAGCTTTCTTCTCTATCTATTCTCTCTATATATGTATTTGTGAAGGATTGCATAATTCTAATATGTCCTGACTGGAAAAAACCAATGTTATCTGTCTTCCTTCCTATTTCTGTTTAGTACTGAAACAAAAACATGGCCTAAGAAGACGTTTCCCTTCTTCCATAAAACCACCATCAGTCTCATCCTTTCTTGAAGGTACTTTCCCATGAAATCTGTGTGACATACAGAAAGTAAAACAGAATGTTCTTTACTCAGCAGGATTAAAGGACACATCCTTATAAAGTACACAGTCATAAACTATTCCTATAAACCCCCTTTTTCTGCAAACCCTCCTCCCCACTCCTGTCCCACAATTTCTAGTTAGTTTACCACCGTAGATGGTAAAAGGTCTCCACTCTCCAGTGGATTAAATGGAGAAACATAATCTAGTAATTGGAGCGCTCTTCCACAAAAAAGCAAGCAGCGCTCTCGACAGAGACAGTTCCCAGATACAATGGAGCCTTTATTCCTGGTTTCAGAACTACTGCGAAGTCACCCTAAAGGAGTAATTAAAAACAGATGCACATAGTGCCTAATACTGTGAGATGACACAGCCAATACTGTGATCACAGCAATCAAGAGAACATAGGTCGGTGTGCCTAGGGGCATAGCAATAGCCATAGCAGCTGGAGCAGAAGGGGCCCAGGGGAAACTTGATGTGTTCACTATTAACTTTCTTGTGTTCGTCCACTCTCTGCCTTTATTTCACTGTCCATAAACTATATGCAATGTAAATTGCATGAGAACATGAATTTCCCTGTTAACTCATATCCATAGGGTATGGGCAGGTGCATTGCTGAAAAGTCCCTACATCTGATGGCCCCATGAAAGTTTCGCTATGGGGCACCATAATCTCTAGCTATGCCATTGGGTGTGGCCATTTCACCAAGAGGAAGATAGTCACACTCACCAGATATCTTCTTTCTTATATACGTATCAGCCCTCCAAAATCCTGGGCATCAGGCGAGCAATAGTAGCTAAAATTCAATAGATAGCCTCCAATAGTGTAAAAAATCTTTAATATAATCGATACAAAGGTGCAGTAAAATGCATACATGGTAGGTGGTATAAAAATGGCATGAGTCAGTAGTGATGAAATGCGTATTTTCGATTAACTGGAGTGCTCACTGGTAGTTAAGGAAACTGTGTTTTGACACTGGGCATGCACAAGCTTTATGCACTAGTAACAACTACTGTCTAATCTGAGGGCCAACCAATCGAATGTGACTTCAATGCATTAGGTGGTCCTAACTTGCTATAAAAATGTGGTAGAAAAGCACAATGCTTACACTGAATTGTACTGTAAGGTGTATGACCACCCTAGATGGGCCACGCATTGTGATGGCTTAGTCTGCTTACATTCTTCTGCTTATTCCAAATTAAATGTACACTGTGAAACTGAATTTTTGTGCCAAGAAAATGGTGAAAGGGAGCAGCAGAAAATCTTGATTACACATAGCAGGTCTAATCAGTTATGGACAGATTTGTACTAAATCAAGATTGCAGCCTAGTACATTGCGTAATAATTGAGCAATCATGAGTGTGGTCAGCCATCTATTTAGCTATGCATGACTATCCTAAAGGTGCACATATACACATTGATCTTCTCACAGCTGATTTGATCACTCTGATCAAAACGTATGGGAATGACTATCTTTAAATGTCCGATCGATCTAATAGCAATCAATTTTGACCAAAAATTGATGGAAAGTATTGATCGGACAGGGTGAAAAATCTAGGTCGATAGGGCAAGAGCAGCGTTAGACAGACAGCCCACTGCAATTTGATTGTTTTTCAATAGATTCCCTGCTGGAATCTATTGAAAATTGATGTGTGTGTGTTAGGAATTAGTTGTTTTGGAACCTTGGGTGGCTTTATTTCATGGGCCTAATGATGGCCATGGATACAATCAAACTGGACATTTGTGTGTACAGTTTTACCAGCATCTGTGTAATATGAGGACTAGAGGTGGTCAATGAGATGGTGATAATTGCACTTGAATGCAAATTGTATGGCCAGTATAAAGGTGCCCATACACTTATAGATTGCTACCTGATGTGACAAAAATGATTGAAAACTCTCTGATCAGAATCCATTCAGAGAGGCATCGAGTCCTTCCTACCACACTGAGCACATAGATTCAGTCCCTGGTATTAGGGGTCCTAATTGACAATTGCCCAGTTCGACCATATGAAAGCAAATAGATAAGAGAGCGAGTGCACACCAATGCCTCTAAACTTTACTTTTCACAGTTATAACAGCGGTGCAACATCCGGATGAAAAACAGCTTATGTCTATAACATTGAAGAGAGAAAAAATGGTATCCAGGAGCTACTCACCATGATTTACTTCAGTAAAAAATTCAACCTTTAATGCAATTCTTCCAATAAAATGTCAAAGGTAAAAGACAAAAACAGCGATACTTAACAGACAGGAGGTGGTACAATTGGTGCGGAGGCAGGTCGACGATCGTTTCGCCCCTCTATGAGGGCTTTCTCGAGACCATCTAACCCCCTCAGTGCATCTCCACTCTTATATACCGAAGGCCACTCCCTCCCAATCAATCACAGGCCAATGGCAGCAACTCACCTCTCTGGCACACCTGTAGAGCATGAGTGATGTCCGTCTGACCTCCAACCAGCTATTATGTTTCCGGGAATATAAATCACTTCCTGTCGGCGGGGCGCGCCGTGCGCTCCACTTACGTCAATGCGCACCATGGTGGAGCGCATCCAGACGCGTCATCCATTGCGCGCCGCTCGTCGCCTAATGCGGCCGCCCATACTGCGCTCTTCACTGTATTGACGTCATTCCGTACGCGTCAATCAGACGCGTGGACGCATCGGGGTCTGGGATGGGTTGCTGCCATCTTGTGGAACCTCTACTAACTACATCCACACTCCGTAATTCTTAAAGTCTATAAGATACGGATCCGCCATCGGGGCCTAGGGGCAAGATACTGCCACCACATGGCCAATCTACTAACTGCATCAACACTATATAATTTTGAAGTCCGTGAGATGCGGATCCGCCATCTCAACCGCCCACAAATAACAATTAATACTGAATACTAAGAGCCTGCGATCATATGAAAGCACTGGCTCTGGTTGTGAGTCAGTCACTTAACTAGTGCAAATTTAGTAGCTACTTATGTATCAAATGGTTTGCAATGGCTTTTATTAGTCTTCCTGATCCCTGCATTCAATATATTGCAAAGATAAAAGTTTTATTGAAACAAGTTATTCCTCTAGGGAAATTAGTGGATAAAGTTGCATAGCTACTCCTTCTTTACAATTTGTGCTGAGTGATGTAACTGATAAATATGGTAGTTTCTATAGGGTTTTTTCTTTGGCGATTCTTGTAAGGGCCAAGAATACCTAGGTGAGAAGTAGGAAGAGACCGGGAACCCAATGGTGCAGTATCGCCAGGTATAGGGAGGATAAACTTATATAAATATATACTCACAAAGGTGGGTTGCAGTTCCTGCAACCACTGTATAGGCCTGCAGCGAATTAACCGTCCTTGTTCGGTACTCCAGGTCCTGCTGAATACTGGATGGTCGCTCTCCTGTAGTACGATAGACTTTACAAAAATACATCATACAAGACATGTAGAGCACCATCCAAAAGAAAAACAATCAATACTACCTCAATGTAATACAGTACACTGAAATGTGCAGCATGGACAACCAGAAGCAATAACAAGAACAAACAAAAAACCGCACCAGATCAGTACACAAATATTGTTACAAAAAGTAAATCCTTTATTATAAATCCTCAAACAATTAAAACATACAATTTAAAATCAGGTGGGGATTTACATGTGAACCCAAATTGTCGGAGATCCGGGAGGACAATAAAGTGCAATAAGTGCAAATGACACACCCTGTGGGTGTGAAAAAATATGGGGGGCTAGTTTAAAGTGATTCTTTAGGAAGCATGTATAATGCCAGGAAGGATGGGGGAGGGGGGGGGGGGGAAAGAAGGAGGGGAAAAGGGAAGGTGGGGGGGGGGGGAGAAAGGGGAAACAAAGTGCAATGTGCAATGTGCATCAATCAAATTGCAAACAATGAGGATGACAACCACACAACCTCATGAGAGTAATCATTAAACTCACTAGTAAAAAGTCAATATAGAAAAAAACCTCACAAAGGAGTGAGTGAAAATGTGTGTAAAGAGGAAGAAAGGTAAAACCACACAGGGCTAGAGGTATAGCAAGTAAAGTGCAAAATACATGAGAGTGATCAAAGAGCGAAACCACCAGTATAGTGAACAGTCCTACCGGAAAGAGGTAGCTCCACGGGTCCCCCACCGCTGCTATTGCGATTCACCACCGTCCTGTGGCTTTCTCAAAGCCTTTGTTTCCCCTTTCTCCCCCCCCCCCCCCACCTTCCCTTTTCCCCTCCTTCTTCCCCCCCCCTCCCCCATCCTTCCAGGCATTATACATGCTTCCTAAAGAATCACTTTAACCACTTGAGGACCACAGTCTTTCTACCCCTTAAGGACCGGCCACTTTTTTTCCATTCAGACCACTGCAGCTTTCACGGTTTATTGCTCGCTCATACAACCTACCACCTAAATGAATTTTGGCTCCTTTTCTTGTCACTAATAAAGCTTTCTTTTGGTGCTATTTGATTGCTCCTGCGATTTTTACTTTTTATTATATTCATCAAAAAAGACATGAATTTTGGCAAAAAAATGATTTTTTTAACTTTCTGTGCTGACAATTTTCAAATAAAGTAAAATTTCTGTATACATGCAGCGCGAAAAATGTGGACAAACATGTTTTTGATAAAAAAAACAACCATTCAGTGTATATTTATTGGTTTGGGTAAAAGTTATAGCGTTTACAAACTATGGTGCAAAAAGTGAATTTTGCCATTTTCAAGCATCTATGACTTTTCTGACCCCCTGTCATGTTTCATGAGGGGCTAGAATTCCAGGATAGTATAAATACCCCCCAAATGACCCCATTTTGGAAAGAAGACATCCCAAAGTATTCACTGAGAGGCATAGTGAGTTCATAGAAGATATTATTTTTTGTCACAAGTAAGCGGAAAATGACACTTTGTGACAAAAAAAAAGAAAAAAAAAAAGAATCCATTTCTTCTAACTTGCGACAAAAAAAAATGAAATCTGCCACGGACTCACCATGCCCCTCTCTGAATACCTTGAAGTGTCTACTTTCCAAAATGGGGTCATTTGTGGGGTGTGTTTACTATCCTCGCATTTTGGGGGGTGCTAATTTGTAAGCACCCCTGTAAAGCCTAAAGGTGCTCATTGGACTTTGGGCCCCTTAGCGCAGTTAGGCTGCAAAAAAGTGCCACACATGTGGTATTGCCGTACTCAAGAGAAGTAGTAGAATGTGTTTTGGGGTGTATTTTTACACATACCCATGCTGGGTGGGAGAAATATCTCTGTAAATGACAATTTTTTCATTTTTTTTACACACAATTGTCCATTTACAGAGTTATTTCTCCCACCCAGCATGGGTATGTGTAAAAATACACCCCAAAACACATTGTACTACTTCTCCCGAGTACGGCGATACCACATGTGTGGCACTTTTTTGCACCCTAACTGCGCTAAAGGGCCCAAAGTCCAATGAGTACCTTTAGGATTTCACAAGTCATTTTGCCGGATTTGAATTCCAGACTACTCCTCACGGTTTAGGGCCCCTAAAATGCCAGGGCAGTATAGGAACCCCACAAATGACCCCATTTCAGAAAGAAGACACCCCAAGGTATTCCGTTAGGAGTATGGTGAGTTCATAGAAGATTTTATTTTTTGTCAAAAGTTAGCGGAAAATTGATTTTTATTGTTTTTTTCACAAAGTGTCATTTTCCACTAACTTGTGACAAAAAATAAAATCTTCTATGAACTCACCATACTACAAATGGAATACCTTGGGGTGTCTTCTTTCTAAAATGGGGTCATTTGTGGGGTTCCTATACTGCCCTGGCATTTTAGGGGCCCTAAACCGTGAGGAGTAGTCTGGAAATCAAATTCCGCAAAATGACCTGTGAAATCCTAAAGGTACTCATTGGACTTTGGGCCCTTTAGCGCAGTTAGGGTGCAAAAAAGTGCCACACATGTGGTATCGCCGTACTCGGGAGAAGTAGTACAATGTGTTTTGGGGTGTATTTTTACACATACCCATGCTGGGTGGGAGAAATACCTCTGTAAATGGACAATTGTGTGTAAAAAAATCAAAAGATTGTCATTTACAGAGGTATTTCTCCCACCCAGCATGGGTATGTGTAAAAATACACCCCAAAACACATTGTACTACTTCTCCCGAGTATGGCAATACCACATGTGTGGCACTTTTTTGCACCCTAACTGCGCTAAAGGGCCCAAAGTCCAATGAGTACCTTTAGGATTTCACAGGTCATTTTGCGGAATTTGATTTCCAGACTACTCCTCACGGTTTAGGGCCCCTAAAATGCCAGTTCAGTATAGGAACCCCACAAATGACCCCATTTTAGAAAGAAGACACCCCAAGGTATTCCGTTAGGAGTATGGTGAGTTCATAGAAGATTTTATTTTTTGTCAAAAGTTAGTGGAAAATGACACTTTGTGAAAAAAACAATAAAAATCAATTTTCCGCTAACTTTTGACAAAAAATAAAATCTTCTATGAACTCACCATACTCCTAACGGAATACCTTTGGGTGTCTTCTTTCTAGAATGGGGTCATTTGTGGGGTTACTATACTGCCCTGGCATTTTAGGGGCCCTAAACCGTGAGGAGTAGTCTTGAAACCAAATGTCGCAAAATGACCTGTGAAATCCTAAAGGTACTCATTGGACTTTGGGCCCCTTAGCGTACTTAGGGTGTAAAAAAGTGCCACACATGTGGTACCGCCGTACTCAGGAGAAGTAGTATAATGTGTTTTGGGGTGTATTTTTACACATACCCATGCTAAGTGGGAGAAATATCTCTGTAAATGACAATTGTTTGATTTGTTTTACACACAATTGACCATTTACATAGAAATTTCTCCCACCCAGCATGGGTATGTGTAAAAATACACCCCAAAACACATTATACTACTTTTCCTGAGTACGGCGGTACCACATGTGTGACACTTTTTTGCAGCCTAGGTGCGCTAAGGGGCCCAACGTCCTATTCACGGGTCATTTTGAGGCATTTGTTTTCTTGACTACTCCTCGTGGTTTAGGGCCCCTAAAATGCCAGGGCAGTATAGGAACCCCACAAGTGACCCCATTTTAGAAAGAAGACACCCCAAGGTATTCCGTTAGGTGTATGGCGAGTTCATAGAAGATTTTATTTTTTTGTCACAAGTTAGTGAAAAATGACACTTTGTGAAAAAAACCCAATAAAAATCAATTTCCGCTAACTTTTGACAAAAAATAAAATCTTCTATGAACTCGTCATACACCTAACAGAATACCTTGGGGTGTCTTTTTTTCTAAAATGGTGTCACTTGTGGGGTTCCTATACCGCCCTGGCATTTTACGGGCCCAAAACCGTGAGTAGTCTGGAAACCAAATGTCTCAAAATGACTGTTCAGGGGTATAAGCATCTGCAAATTTTGATGACAGGTGGTCTATGAGGGGGCGAATTTTGTGGAACCGGTCATAAGCAGGGTGGCCTTTTAGATGACAGGTTGTATTGGGCCTGATCTGATGGATAGGAGTGCTAGGGGGGTGACAGGAGGTGATTGATGGGTGTCTCAGGGGGTGGTTAGAGGGGAAAATAGATGCAATCAATGCACTGGGGAGGTGATCGGAAGGGGGTCTGAGGGGGATCTGAGGGTTTGGCCGAGTGATCAGGAGCCCACACGGGGCAAATTAGGGCCTGATCTGATGGGTAGGTGTGCTAGGGGGTGACAGGAGGTGATTGATGGGTGTCTCAAGGTGTGATTAGAGGGGGGAATAGATGCAAGCAATGCACTGGCGAGGTGATCAGGGCTGGGGTCTGAGGGCATTCTGAGGGTGTGGGCGGGTGATTGAGTGCCCTAGGGGCAGATAGGGGTCTAATCTGATAGGTAGCAGTGACAGGGGGTGATTGATGGGTAATTAGTGGGTGTTTAGGGTAGAGAACAGATGTGAACACTGCACTTGGGAGGTGATCGGACGTCGGATCTGCGGGCGATCTATTGGTGTGGGTGGGTGATCAGATTGCCCGCAAGGGGCAGGTTAGGGGCTGATTGATGGGTGGCAGTGACAGCGGGTGATTGATGGGTGGCAGTGACAGGGGGTGATTGATGGGTGATTGATAGGTGATTGACAGGTGATCAGTGGGTTATTACAGGGAAGGACAGATGTAAATAATGCCCTGGCGAATTGATAAGGGGGGGTCTGAGGGCAATCTGAGCGTGTAGGCGGGTGATTGGGTGCCCGCAAGGGGCAGATTAGGGTCTGATCTGATGGGTAACAGTGACAGGTGGTGATAGGGGGTGATTGATGGGTAATTAGTGGGTGTTTAGAGGAGAGAATAGATGGAAACACTGCGCTTGGGTGGTGATGTGATGTCGGATCTGCGGGCGATCTATTGGTGTGGGTGGGTGATCAGTTTGCCCGCAAGGGGAAGGTTAGGGGCTGATTGATGGGTGGCAGTGACAGGGGTGATTGATGGGTGGCAGTGACAGGGGGTGATTGACAGGTGATTGACAGGTGATCAGTGGGTTATTACAGGGAAGGACAGATGTAAATAATGCCCTGGCGAATTGATAAGGGGGGGTCTGAGGGCAATCTGAGCGTGTAGGCGGGTGATTGGGTGCCCGCAAGGGGCAGATTAGGGTCTGATCTGATGGGTAACAGTGACAGGTGGTGATAGGGGGTGATTGATGGGTAATTAGTGGGTGTTTAGAGGAGAGAATAGATGGAAACACTGCGCTTGGGTGGTGATCTGATGTCGGATCTGCGGGCGATCTATTGGTGTGGGTGGGTGATCAGTTTGCCCGCAAGGGCGGGTTAGGGGCTGATTGTTGGGTGGCAGTGACAGGGGGTGATTGATGGGTGATAGGTGATTGACAGGTGATCAGTGGGTTATTACAGGGAAGGACAGATGTAATTAATGCACTGGTGAATTGATAAGGGGGGGGGGGGGGGTCTGAGGGCAATCTGAGCGTGTGGGCGGGTGATTGGGTGCCCGCAAGGGGCAGCTTAGGGTCTGATCTGATAGGTAACAGTGACAGGTGGTGATAGGGGGTGATTGATGGGTGATTGATGGGTAATTAGTGGGTGTTTAGAGAAGATAACAGATGTAAACAATACATTTGGGAGGTAATCTGACGGCGGGTTTGCGGGCGATCTAATGGTGTGGGTGGGTGATCAGATTGCCCGCAAGGGGCAGGTTAGGGGCTGATTGATGGGTGGCAGTGACAGGGGGTGACAGGGGGTGATTGATGGGTGATAGGTGATTGGCAGGTGATTGACAGGTGATCAGTGGGTTATTACAGGGAAGAACAGATGTAATTAATGCACTGGCGAATTGATAAGGGGGGGTCAGAGGGCAATCTGAGCGTGTTGGCGGGTGATTGGGTGCCCGCAAGGGGCAGATTAGGGTCTGATCTGATAGGTAAAAGTGACAGGTGGTGATAGGGGGTGATTGATGGGTGATTGATGGGTAATTAGTGGGTGTTTAGAGGAGAGAATAGATGTAAACAATGGATTTGGGAGGTGATCTGATGTCGGATCTGCGGGCGATCTATTGGTGTGGGTGGGTGATCAGATTGCCCGCAAGGGGCAGGTTAGGGGCTGATTGTTGGGTGGCAGTGACAGGGGGTGATTGATGGGTGATTGATGGGTGATTGATGGGTGATTGACGGGTGATTGACAGGTTATCAGGGAAGATAGATGCATACAGTACACAGGGGGGGGGAGGGGTCTGGGGGGGGTCTGGGGAGAATCTGAGGGGTGGGGGGGTGATCAGGAGGGGGCAGGGGGCAGGGGGGGGATAAAAAAAAATAGCGTTGACAGATAGTGACAGGGAGTGATTGATGGGTTATTAGGGGGGTGATTGGGTGCAAACAGGGGTCTGGGGGGTGGGCAGTGGGGGGTCTGAGGGGTGCTGTGGGCGATCAGTGGGCGGGGGGGGGCAGATCAGTGTGTTTGGGTGCAGACTAGGGTGGCTGCAGCCTGCCCTGGTGGTCCCTCGGACACTGGGATCACCAGGGCAGGAGGCAGCCTGTATAATACACTTTGTATACATTACAAAGTGTATTATACACTTTGTAGCGGCGATCGCGGGGTTAACATCCCGCCGGCGCTTCCGTATGGCCGGCGGGATGTTACGGCGGGTGGGCGGAGCCAGTTGCCGGGGGAAGCGCGCGTCATCAATGACGCGATCGCTCCCCCGGCATGCCTAAAGGACGCGCCGCCTGAAGGCGTATTGCGGTCCTTTAGGCGTCCACTTTGCCGCCGCCCATGGGCTGTGGGCGGTCGGCAAGTGGTTAAACTAGCCCCCCATATTTTTTCACACCCACAGGGTGTGTCATTTGCACTTATTGCACTTTATTGTCCTCCCGGATCTCCGACAATTTGGGTTCACATGTAAATCCCCACCTGATTTTAAATTGTATGTTTTAATTGTTTGAGGATTTATAATAAAGGATTTACTTTTTGTAACAATATTTGTGTACAGACTTTACAAAAAAACTGCAAAGCTATTACCCCCAAAGGAGGTCTGACTGGTAATGGGTAGGAGCCTACACTCTATCCTCTATGCTATCAAGGCATTTTGTATTGACCTGAGGAAGCGGGCCATGACCCGTGAAGCACGTTGTCAGATTGCTTTTTGAATAAAAACTTTTTTCCAGATGAACTGGTGTCTATCTTTTTATTATATAATTTTTTATTTGTATTTAAAAATACTAAAATAGAACACACATTGGGCTCCGAGCCTCCTACCCATCATGGTTGTTTCTAAAGCACAATATTTAAAACAAAAATCACATTAAACCCTTGGGTGAGGTTAGATCTGTGTTCACATTGAAAGACTTGGTGATACCCCCTTTTAGCTCCTCCCTGACTATCTCATATGAGTGATGATGGAATGGGGGAGAAGTTTGGAAAGCCCACAGACTGCTTTTTCAGTCTAACAAAGCTGCATATAGCATTCACAAATGAACACAGTTTTGTAAGCCATAAAAAGCCAGGTAATAAAGCAATAATAATGCAAAACAGTTTAATGTTCAATGCAGCCTGCTAAGAATTACCAAATCTGTCAGTCAGGTCATTGAGCACTCTGAGCAAAAGTGGAATCTCCCATTAAAAGGATGTTCTGGTGTTAATATAGCACTTTTTTAAGTTGTGACTAATGTGACAAATGAGTTTCACATTTTGTTGTATGTCTGATTTCTCTTGTCTTTCCTCTTTTATTTTTTCTTGTGTCTTGTCTGTTAATTTTCAGTGTCGACTTTTATGTTTATTCTTTATAAGTTCTGACAACTGATCTGCAAATACATACATTTGGCTGTGATAACGTATCTTTACAAATGATCTGTAGCTTTCAAATTCAAATGTGTATAATCACCCCTACTGCTTATAGCACAGTCCTGTTTCTATAGTTTCCTGTTTTTTCATATTCACTGGAGGATAAAAGCAAGAATTTCACAAAGTGTCTTATGTGATTACTGCATCATCTCGAAATGACTTGCATGTCATTGACCATCTCTACTCAGTAACACAGCACATAGTTACTGGTTGCATGCATATTTGTGCACACGCAGTGCAATCCCATTTAATATAAATGAATAAGATCTACATTGCATCAGACAGTAGCGCAAGTGCCGTGCATGCTAAATATGAAGTGCAGCCACCTGCGTTTCAAGTGGACCAAGGCCTTAGAAAAATAAAAAAATCCTGAAACTGGTTTATAAATAGAAGTATAAAGCGGGCAGCGGCGTGTAATTGACGGGCGTCGCTCTCCTGCTACCTATCTACAGCGGTGAGCAGACTGTCCTACTGGCGAGGTAACGCCGCTGCCATCCTCCTCCTCTTCTACGGACGGCTGGATAACCCACCCGTGTACCCCCTGCCTGAGATGACAGTGGAAGAAGCCTGGTCCCCAGCTGCTGTTTAAAGGGGACAAACGCTTATATTGGCTGGGCACTCCTGACAGCCACAACACTATCAGGTAAGACCTGTCCTGTATAAGACAGCATTCTATCATTCTACTGTGATCTCAGAGTGCTCTTTCTTTGTTTTGCATTTATGTGATTGTGACATTATGATGGTAATAGTATTAGTAATAGTATACAGCTCTAAGTTATAATACAGCTCTAAGAGTATACAGCTCTAAGTTAAAATAAAGCTGTGCCGGAACCTCTTCGTTCTACTGAACCTATAAGGACATATGAAGAGATAGAACGCCTCCGTTTTACTGAACCTACAAGGACATATGAAGACATAGAACGCCTCCATTCTACTGAACCTACAAAGACATATAAAGAGATAGAACACCTCCATTTTACTGAACCTACAAGGACATGTGAAGACGTAGGACGCCTTGGTTCTACTGAACATACAAGAACATAACTCACAGATGGCCAATATGGATTTGCTCGTCCATGGTGGTATTCACACCCAGAAGAAACCTATTTGACTTGCTTGGGTCAAATAGGTGTAGAGGGTCCCAGTGCTGAATCCTTGGGCTGTATTAAGAGCTGGGAAGACTTACCAGAGGCTTCTCACTGCAGAGCACAATATATAACTTTTTGTTTTAACAGTCACTTCAGAATTGATTTAAAAGGGAGATTTTCATATATAATATACTGAATGGTATTGTACAGAACAATTGAAAGCCACACTAGAGAAGTACTGGTAAAATGTACATATGGTACATATGGTACATATGTACATACATATGGTAAAATGTAAGTGTCGGCACAGGTAAAGAGGGTGCAGGATGCACCCTGGTAAAAAGAGATGAATGTACGGCTATGACCAGTAAAAGGGCACCTGATTTAAAGGACCACTATCGCGAAAAAAGTAGGCAGTTAAAATGTGACAGAACTGACAGGTTTTGGGCCAGTCCATTTCCTCATGGGGGATTCTCAGGGTTTTCTTTGTTTTCAACATCATTTCCTGAACAGCAGTTGCAAAGTCTAACTGACAAAATAGTGTGCAAGTGATTATGGAGGCTAGCTGGTATCTTACTATTTTGCAAGTTAAACTGCTGTTCAGGAAATGCTGTTGAAAACAAAGACATCCCTGAGAATCACCCATGAGGAGATGGACTGACCCAAAACCTGTTGGTTCTGTCAGATTTTAACTGCCTACTTTTTTCGCAATAGTGGTCCTGTAATAGCTGCACTGCAGCTGCAGATAGGAAAGTTCCCCCACCAGGCACTAAAATTGCTCTGGCTAGCAAAGCAAAATTACACAGTGGCCTATCTCCAGCGCCACACTGCAGCTGCTTGCGTACCTGACTGGTTGGATATGTGTTGCTGATATAGTAGAATATTGGTAAAATTACTGATAATCTACAGTGTCTATAGACATTACCCTGTGCCTTTTTTAAATGTACTCGGTGAAATCTCCCCATCAGAATTACAGGCACTGATATATGGCTTAAAGAGTAACTGTCAGGCTGCAAAAGGTAATTTAAACCTCTATTCTCCTGTGTTAAACAGTTTAGAAGGAAGCCAAAAAGGCAATACTGCAGTTAAAAATCTCTCTTACTTTAGATGTTTGCTGACAGCAAGGCACCGTATTCCCAGGCTCCTAAGGAGGACGCAAGCCGAATAACAGATACTGAAAAGCATTCTGGGGCCCTCCCCTGGCTGCTAGTGAGGCTCAAGTTTCAACAGCATGTAACAGTCTAGCTCACAGCACTAATAAATCTCGGGCAGAGTACACTGCAGGAGTCCGCTATTGTTCCTAGCCACACATGGCTAATTAATATTCACTGCACAGTAGTGTTATTCATTACCAGCGTTTGTGAGAGTGGAATCATCAGGAAGCAGGCAGGACATGACGACACATTTGGCTTCATAGGAGACAGACGAACATGGAACCTGCCATGAGCTGTCAGGAGCATCATTCTCTGCAAATACTATATAAAGATTCTGTGAAATCCAAACGTGGACAGTGAAATGCATATGTAATGTAAGTACAGCCAATGTTTAGCTACTGATATATGTGTTTATTTTCTCTGAGACCCTATACCTAACAGCTCCTCTTTAAGGTGGCCATACACACACCCAGTGTGCCAAAACAATTGATTGCTCTCTGATCTGAATCTGATTGGAGATGGATGGATTCCAACATCACACAGCACTTTTAGCATGAAATCTATTGAAAATCAAACCGCAGTTCAGTCTGCAGTTTCCGTCTGATCCTACTGATAATTTTGATAGATTCTCAGTAAAATGAATCAAAGCTATGATCGAACCTGATATGTTGCGCAATAGCTCCCCAACAGATTGCATCAGAGTGACAGAATCTGCCTGTGAATAGAATGTAAAAATCGATGTGTGTATGCAGTGGCGTAGCAATAGGACATGCAGAGGTTGTAACCACACCAGCACCCTTGGACCCTCCTTCAACCACAGTTTTAGCTCTTCAATGGTGCTATGTTGGTAATAATCACTTCTATAGAATATGCTTTGAACAGTACAGCCTGTGCTTACATCTCTCATACTGTGGATGTTCTTGGCTGGTTTCGTTGTGGCATACGAATGATTATGCATAGAAACCTTGGGAGCGGGGCACGGGAGGGGGGGGGGGGGCAGAATTGGACAATGTAAAACCTTTCCCGACATAAGTGAAAAGCAAACAGAAAGAAAATTGAAGTCATGCTTTAAAGAACAACTGTAAGTTGAAGAAGAAAAAGTTGAATTTACCTGGGGCTTCTACCGCCTCCCCGGCCGCAGAAGTCCTGTGCCCGTGCCAGGACAAAATGATCCTCTGGTCACTGCTGCGGCTTACTTACAGTTTTTGCGACTTTAACACCGTTGGCCACTGCGGGTCTGGCTGTGTACGTCCTCACTCCCTCTCACTTCACCGGGAATGTCCTGCGCAGGTGCAGTACACGTCCTGCACCTACGCAGGACACTCCCGGAGTCGTGAGCGGGAGCGAGGACCTGCATGGCCAGGGCCGCTCAGGAGCAGTAATAATACATCCATAACTAGCAACACAAAAGAAGACTTGAAGTATAATGTTGCTAGCTGAACATTACACTTTAAGAAATATAACTGCTCCTTTAAGTGCTTTAAGTGCAGTCTAAAGAAGATGATGACACCATAACAAACACTTTTTAAATCCATTTTATTAAAAAAAAAATAGAGTACACGTCTTATGATTTATAAAGTAAAAAAATATTGACATAAATTAATCTGAATACTATATATTACTATGTGCTATGTACAGTATTTACATGTATAAATAAAAACTATTAGTCATAATTTGTTGCATTGTAAGTTTTGCTTTCTCTTTTACCCAGTCTATAAAGTCCCGCTGTCCGAAAGCACTTTGTTCTTGTCTGCTCAGGGGGTGGAGTTTAAAAAACTTTAGGCTCCCATTCTGCAAATCTGCTCCTTGTTCATAATATTGATTGTAATATCGATCATAAAAACAAAACAAATCAAGTGATAATTGAATAGTGTATGGTTGATTTGCATAGATAAAGCTTGTTATTTCCACTTTCTGAGCAGATGTATAAAAACCCATTAATGAGTGTTTTTCATACCTAGACAGGCTTATTTTACATAAAATAATTTAACAAAATATACAGCTCAATTAAAGATCAGCATCTCCAGGTTGCTTGGAGAGAAGCACAGCTATTCACAGTAATATGCCGCTTGGAAAGATGGAAGGTATGCCTTCAAATGTCATTGTCGTCTGCTGTTTCTCGTCTTGTCTGTACATTCACTGATGCTTTACTACTGGAATGTGTTTGAGGAATCTAGAAGATTAAAGAAACATAATTCATAAGACATCCAGTATTTGTCTATATGGATATACGAGGTCTAAATCAAAGACATTACTATACGCACAGCCATATTTGGATATAACAGGTCTAATCAAATACATTACTATAAGCACAGCTGAACATAGCACAAGGTACACTAGGCATGAGCCTAGTGTGCTGAGAGGGGGCTGTCATGGGTTTGTAAACCTGCGCTCACCATCCTGGAGCTCTGCTGACATCACTGCTCCTGGAGCAGATCAGCCTGCCTCTCCAGCTCTCAATGTTCCCTCACCATGCTGGTCATTGCCAAGACAGTATAGAGGCCTGGATGGGGCTGTGCAAGCAAGCCAGACAGGGGAAGGAGAGGAGGGGTGACAGTCAGGCCAGCCAGGGAACAGGGGCAGCCTGGATGCTTGCAGTGTGGTTCAGTGGGTGAAAACGCATCAGGTTTCGCAGGTTCGGTGGAATTTAGAGCATCAGATTGTCTCAGCCTATAGGCTCCCGAGATGTAAATCCAGCCTAGCCTACACTTAAGCTTACTCCGGGCTGTTCTGAATAGGAAGGATTACAACCTCTGCCAGGTTTTGATTTCTGTTTTTTTTTGCTTTTTAAGGAAAATTCCCAAACTTGTTTGTCGTAAACCAAGGGATTTCATAGGAATGCATTGTGTCACAAGTAACGACAGTAAATGACAGCAGCAGAAACCTGACAAAGGTTCTGTCTGTTCTCAAACATATAGGCTGGATTTAAAAATCGGCAGTTGTATAACCCACACATTAAAATGTGTGTGAACTGCAATGGAGACTGGACATTGACTTTAAAGCCTGCATGCAGTGAGTTAGAATAACGCGATCAATTACAACACAATGCAGTACTGTGAACAGCCCCAAAAAAGTTATATGGGCAGTGAGTAAGTATGCCTGGGTGTCCCGCCGATCTTCTTCCTCTGTCTAACCCTGAACAAGCATGCAGATCAAAGGTTTGACTTAAAGGACTCTTGAGGTGAATGAGTATAATCTATTTTTACTCACCTGGGGCTTCTTCCAGCCCCTATCAGCTGTTTCAGTCCCTCGCCACTGCATCAGTCCTTCTCGGTGTCCTGCTGTCCGCCCGTAATGATTGGTGACTCGCCCGTGGGTTGTCTTTCCCGTGCCTGCCTGTTCAAGTCATCTGGTCCATACTGCACCTGTGCAATACTACTGCGCAGGCGCAGTATGCACTAGATGACATGGACGCGCGGGCAGGCACAGAAGAGATGACTCGCCGGCGGGTTGCCACTCTGTGCGGGCGGCCAGGGGGACACAGAGGAGGATGAGAGCTGAGGCGAGGGAGTGAAACAGCTGATAGGGGCTGGAAGAAGCCCCAGGTGAGTAAAAATAGATTATACTCATTCGCCTTGGGAGTCCTAAGTTTGATAGCATTTGTCACATGCTTGTTTCAGGCGTGTGATCCAGACACTACTGATGCATTATAGATTAGCTGGATGCCAGGCAACCAGTATTGTTTAAAAGTAAATAAATATGGCAGCCTCAATCAAGTCAGTTGTCCTTTGAAGAGATCTAGCCACTCCTTCTATAAACAGGAAGTGAGAAAACATCTCTTTGACTGGTATTTTGACAGCAAAAAAAACTTTTTTACCAGTTTGTAACCCTTGTCCACTCTTTCCACTCTACCAGAAATTAAAATTAAAATGGTAAAGCTGGCGTCCTATTAATATAACACATAACTGATAACATAACACTGCTTTTAATAAACCGCTACCTTTTTCTACACAAGTACATCAAATGGTATCTTTCAAAAATGCATGCACATGGCACTCAGTGCTATGTTGTCAGTCATTTTACCTGACTTTTGTTGACTATTTCAGTCAGTTTGGGAGATATCAAAACAAAAGAATACAAGTATATACTGTACTCACATATATATATATATATATATATATATATATATATATATATATATATATATATATATATATATACCGTATATATATATAGGAATGATTGAGATCACAATTAACTGGAAAGATTATGGCCCAGTTGCTTGGCTTTGTTAAGACTTTGCTGAAAAAGATATTGCCCAGTTGCAATTTAAGAAAGTCAGTTGTAAAACACATCTGTAGAAATGTAGTAGCAGAGACACAACATACCGATTATTTCCGCTCAGCAGAGCCTTTACTTCTTTCAAGTCAGGACTAACACATCTTTTGGCACCAAAGGGTTTCATTGTGACACTGAGGAAAGATAGGAGATAGGGCACTGTTAGTAAATGTTGACATTTCCAGTGTGTGAAACAACTTCAGTTCCCCCTTACTGTCACTTCAGCAGTTTTCTAAGGTCAGGGCATTGTGGTTATTGAACCACAATTACAGATCTTTTTTGTTGTCATTCTTAGGCACAGCCCTGGCATATTTACTGTACTCAAAATACAAAACAAAGCCTCCTTTATGAGAAGTGATATATCACAGTGGAAGAAAGGGATTGGCTTTGCGAGACATTAAAAATGTCAGAAATAGTTTCATAATTAAAATAATATTTTATTGTGTTTAGAGTAAGTTTTAAGGCATTGATTAACAATGCAATTTTAGCAATTGACTGAACTTTCGCTCGATCTGATTTGATATTGTTGATGGTACCAACATATGATTGATTTGTCAATCATTTTATTTTGTGTATCGATTCCATTTGAAATGATTGGATCTGTTACATTTTCTATCTAATTTAGGGGCAGATCAATTTCTTCCAATCATAATTATCGAATTGGAAAGTCGACCGTTCAATAAAATTGCACTGTTAATGGGCACCCTTATGGTGCTCTTGCATAGGATCTGGTCCACTGGCTAACAACTGCTGACTGGCAGACACCAATGAGTTTTAAATAATTGTGTATTTTGTATTATTTGGGCAATACATTTACTCTCATTGATTAGACAGGAAACCAGTATTTCTACTTTCACTACTTTCTGTTCTAATCACATACTCAATTGTCATAGGTTGAAGAAAAGCCAGGAAATGTCATTTTTGGATCTGTGTCACAAATTTGTGATCTGGAAGATCAAAAAGGAGTTTCCTTCCAACTGGAGCTTTGTCAGTTTGAGAGGTCAGTAGCTAGCCTATTACACATTTGGTAAGTAATATGTGCATTTTTATTTGTATGCAGTAATTTTATTTAATAGGGCCTATTTTTAATGGCAAGTTTATCATCATGAGGAGGGGGTTCTCTTTTAAGATGAACAAACTTTTGAAATAAAGATAATGAGCCTGGTGAGTCAGGACAGGAAAAAAAAGAAAAGTAGAGGAAAATTGAAGCAGTTGCCCAGAACAACCAGTCCGTATCCTTCACCAGCTGAAACCCAATTGGTTGCTCTGGACAGCCTTTTGCTCCAGTTGTCTTTACATTGATGTATGTAGCATCTATGTAGGTAGCATGAGTACAGTGCTAGCACAATATATTTGCAAACTATGAAAGTAAGCAATGTCTATATGATGTGACCCATACTTACATGTACTCGATGTTTTCACATGAGGAACTTCTTGGGAAAACCTCCAGTTTTGCTATCGCCTTGACATTAAGATGAGGAGATATTTTGGTGCAGGAACAGCGCTTCCCTCGAAGGACTGCAAACCCTGATTACAAATGTAAAGAATGAATGATGAGTGCTTATCTAGACAATGGAAAAGGAAGCACATTAAATAATCTGTGTTTATATAACCTTTCACATAATATAAATAACATACAGTGACTGTACCTTGTATGAGAGGAACAGAGATCAGGAGGACACAGAGGATGGTGGTGTATTTGCTGTCCATGTTGTAAGATGATAGAGATCTCTCTAGGTTCTAGTGCAGACAGTTGTGAGAAGTATAGCAGGCTTCTTCTCTATATATACAATTGTGGAGGATTGTGTAATTCCATTATGTCATGACTGGTGGGAAACACCAGCATTATCTAGTTTCCTTCCTATTTTTATTTTGGTAGGTAAGAACTGAAAGTCAAGTTGAAGACTTTCCCCTGCCTACACATAACCGCTCAGTGGTCTGTTTCGTGCAAGAACATCCTTTTCCATGAAAGCTCTGCGGCTGACCATAGGTCAAACATTCAAGTCATGATGAAACTTTCCACACACCTACTGTATATAGTGACCCACGCATTTTCTTATGCAGCATTATGGTTTCTCAAGACCTCCTTACTACCACTACTACTACTACTACAGTATTAATTAATGTAGCAGCATAGGCCATCATGTAAATTTCCTTTACTAATTCTACCATAAAATAGGGGAAACATTCCTTATTTAAATCATTTTCATAAAAAAAAATAAAAATAAAAAAATAAATAAAAATAAAGAATACAACATGTGGGCAGCTAAAGGCATCTTTTGAGATCATTTTGACAGCAGTGTTAGGCAGGTGGCCATAAATTTAGAGGATTTAGCGCCCGATTAACCATCTGATTTTATTATTATAATCGGAATCAGATGAAAATCGAGGCTGCGAAGTGCATGCCCAATCAGCGATGCAACCAATTTCAGGCAGAAATTAGTCACATTAATCTGTTGGACATGATGCAAGATGTTTGATTTTGGAGGAATGCGATGAAACCCCCAGCTATGTTCCTGCAATTTAAATGTGCGCTTATACATTACCTGTCCTATATCACGGTGCCAGTCCATCTTCCGCCTCTCTTCAATTAGCCACATATAGGCCTGCTTCTGATATTGTTCACACTTATCCATGCAAATTCTGCACACAATTTTCCACACAAAAGGGGACTTTCTGTTACTTCTCTGCATTTCCGCCATGCAATTTTTCAATGCAATAAAATCGTAAAATGCAAAACACAGAAAAATAGAGAAGGTGATCAATAACACAATGCCACTGAAGTACATTGGATGTGTGATGACCACAAAAATGCACAATGATGCAAATTCTGATAAATATGAATGGGGCCTTAGTTATTACAGTATTAGGGTGCAGTAAGGGTTAATTACAATAATTATGTATAAATGATTTAGTCAGTCTTTGCCCATTGTAAAAGCTTTCCTCTCCCTGATTTACATTCTGACATTTATCACATGGTGACATTTTTACTGCTGGCAGGTGATGTCACTGGAATTAGCTGCTGCTTGCTTTTTTTGCAGTTGGAAACAGTTATTTTTCCACAATGCAACGAGGTTCACAGACAGGAAACTGCCAGGACCATAGTCCTCACAGTTTCCTGTGGAAGGGGTTTCATAACAATATTAGCCATACAGAGCCCCCTGATGATCTGTTTGTGAAAAGGAATAGATTTCTCATGTAAAATGAGCTACTGATCAGCGACTGAGTGGGATGAAGTTCAGTTCTTGGTTACAGTTTCTCTTTAAAATTAACTCCTTAATCCTATCTGGACGACCGTAATTGTCCAGATAGGAGCTGATCTGGTCTATCTGGACGCGTACACTCATGGCATGGAGATATAAAAACATCAACATATTTAGGGATAAAGGTTTCCAGAATACCAGATGATTTTATAGACCTTAACTAGACCCTGCTCATTGAGCATATCTGTGCTAAACGTAGGGCTTGGAATAAACTCTTCCTTAATGTCACAGGATGTGCTAACTAAAATGATTTTGTTATCTAAGGTCCTATACACCATGTGGCATCCCCCCATTTTCCTCCCATGAAAGCTATTTATTAAGTTTCACTCTCTCCTTGGCCAATTCCTTTGGAAAAATAGACGCAACCGACTTCCGCTCCAGTTGCTGCAAAGCTCTGTGCTGCCATTGTCCATGGTCAATTGTCCTAGGGCCCCGACTGCTTCATGGACCCCCATGCCCCCAGATCCCCCAGGTGGCCTTCCCCGACTGCTTTCCATGGCCCTGCATGTTCATTAGTTCAGCTGCCTTGAAATATCTCACCTATCTTGGCGGCTGCTGCGTCACCCGATCACCACCTTCAGCCACACTGCCTGGCTCTTCTCTATCCCGGGTGCATGTTATTAACAAATAACATGCACTAAATGGAGAAGATGCATGCAAAGATGGAGAAGATGTATGCGGGCAGAAGATGGAGATCGGGATGGAGCAGCTGCCTAGTAGTGTTGGGCGAACAGTGTTCGCCACTGTTCGGGTTCTGCAGAACATCACCCTGTTCGGGTGATGTTCGAGTTCGGCCGAACACCTGACGGTGCTCGGCCAAACCGTTCGGCCACATGGCCGAACTAAGAGCGCATGGCCGAACGTTCCCCGAACGTTCGGCTAGCGCTGTGATTGGCCGAACGGGTCACGTGGTTCGGACCCGAACGCGCTCTGATTGGCCGAACGGTCACGTGGTTCGGGTAAATAAATACCCGAACCACGTCATATCTCCGCCATTTGTCTGTGGGTTTAGCTTTGGGTAGGCAGGCAGGGTAGTTCGCGCTCCAGCCACGCTAGCCAGGGTCCCCCCCAGTCATTGTGTGTCACTGCTGGGAACAGTAGTACACCGCTCGTTCAGCCACACTATATAGCATTCTGTGTACTGTTCTGTGTCTGCTGGGAATAGTGGTACACCGCTCGTTCAGCCACACTATATAGCATTCTGTGTACTGTTCTGTGTCTGCTGGGAACAGTAGTACACCGCTCGTTCAGCCACACTATATAGCATTCTGTGTACTGTTCTGTGTCTGCTGGGAACAGTAGTACACCGCTCGTTCAGCCACACTATATAGCATTCTGTGTACTGTTCTGTGTCTGCTGGGAACAGTAGTACACCGCTCGTTCAGCCACACTATATAGCATTCTGTGTACTGTTCTGTGTCTGCTGGGGATAGTGGTACACCGCTCGTTCAGCCACACTATATAGCATTCTGTGTACTGTTCTGTGTCTGCTGGGAACAGTAGTACACCGCTCTTTCAGCCACACTATATAGCATTCTGTGTACTGTTCTGTGTCTGCTGGGAACAGTAGTACACCGCTCGTTCAGCCACACTATATAGCATTCTGTGTACTGTTCTGTGTCTGCTGGGAACAGTAGTACACCGCTCGTTCAGCCACACTATATAGCATTCTGTGTACTGTTCTGTGTCTGCTGGGAACAGTAGTACACCGCTCGTTCAGCCACACTATATAGCATTCTGTGTACTGTTCTGTGTCTGCTGGGAATAGTGGTACACCGCTCGTTCAGCCACACTATATAGCATTCTGTGTACTGTTCTGTGTCTGCTGGGAATAGTGGTACAACGCTCGTTCAGCCACACTATATAGCATTCTGTGTACTGTTCTGTGTCTGCTGGGAATAGTGGTACACCGCTCGCTCAGCCACACTATATAGCATTCTGTGTACTGTTCTGTGTCTGCTGGGAACAGTAGTACACCGCTCGTTCAGCCACACTATATAGCATTCTGTGTACTGTTCTGTGTCTGCTGGGAACAGTAGTACACCGCTCGTTCAGCCACACTATATAGCATTCTGTGTACTGTTCTGTGTCTGCTGGGAATAGTGGTACACCGCTCGTTCAGCCACACTATATAGCATTCTGTGTACTGTTCTGTGTCTGCTGGGAATAGTGGTACACCGCTCACCCGCCACTGTATAGCATTGTGCTCTGTGTCGCTGCTGGGAATAGTGGTACACCGCTCACCCGTCACTGTATAGCATTGTGCTCTGTGTCGCTGCTGGGAATAGTGGTACTGTATAGCATTTCTGTACTGCCACTGTACTGCTGCCAGTCAGCGTGTACTGTAAGGATAAGTGAAATGAGGAAGAAATCCGGTGAAAGAGGGAGGGGCAAGGGAAGAGGTGTTTCCCCTGACGGTTCACGTACAGGCCACAGGGGAGCACCCAAGAAAACCCACTCAATACCGCCCATGTTGTCCAGGACAACAACCCTCACAAATCCAAAAGAACAGGACCAGATAATTACTTGGATGACCTCTCAAGCGTCCAGCAGTGGGTTAAGCAGCACCAGCACATCACGCACGAGGTCCGAGTCCTCAGCCAGTTACAAGGAGCCAGTGGGCACAAAGCTGACACAACCGGCAGCGACACCACGCACACAACTGCCAGATAACCAGTCCGATGAATTACCTCAGGACACAATGGGGTATTCGCAGGAGCTATTCCCAGCCCAACAAACTTCCACCTTTCAAAGGTCAATGGAGGAACAGCCAGAAATGTTGTGCCTGGATTCACAACCGTTAACTGTGGGAAATGCACCGCGCACTGAAATACAAGGCGAGTCCGAAGAGGACTCGGAAACCCAAATCCCAGAGCAATTTGGGCAGGAGGGGTTGCAATTGCAGGAGGTCGGCCGACAAGATCTGGAAGACGACGTTGGAGTGTGCTGCGCAGAGGTTGTTGTGGGGAGCTCTACTCCACGGCGGCGGCCCACAATGACATATGACGAGTTTGAGGAGATGGAAGAGGAGGGTATGGACAATGTGGACAGAGACCCAGATTTTGTTTGTGAACGAGAACATCGCCGTCGTAGCAGCAGCACAGATGAGTCTGTTGAAGAACCCACTGCTGCACGAGCTCGCCTTGTGCCACAAGGTAGGCGGCGCGCAATTTCAGGCACCACAAGCGTGGAAGTTCAAGTGAGAGGCAAAAGAGGAGCAAACAGAAATCGCCAGCAAGGAGGCAGGTGCTCCAAAGTCTGGGCTTTCTTTGAAGACTGCACTGAGGATGTTACCATGGCGATTTGCAAGGTGTGCAAGACCCGCCTGAGCAGGGGGAAAAGTATTAACAACCTCTCCACCACCAGCATGAGCCGTCACATGCTATCCAAACATCCCACTCTTTGGGCAAACGCGTCAGGACAGGGTACCAGAAACAACACTGCCTCCCTTGGGTTCACCAGACCCGCCTCAGCAGCAGCAGTAGCCCAGCCATTGCGTGGTTCACAACATTCACAAACATCAGACGACGCTGACACTGTCACTTTCCGGAGTAGTGCTCTTGAGGTCTCCCAGTGTTCTTCAAACACAACAACCAACAGCCCTTCCGTGTGCAGCGCTACGGTTCAGTTGTCTGTGTCGGAGATGTTTGAGCGCAAGAGGAAATTGCCAGCAAATGACCCCCGGGCCGTGGCAGTAACAGCCAGCATAGCCAAGCTTCTGGCCTGCGAAATGCTGCCATATCGATTGGTGGAGACAAACAGCTTCAAGGGCATGATGTCAGTGGCCATCCCACGTTACGTGGTTCCCAGCCGCTACCACTTTGCACGCTCTGCAGTGCCTGAGTTGCATGAGCACGTGGTCAGCAAAATAACCCGAAGCTTGAAGAATGCCGTTGCCTGCAAGGTTCACCTCACCACTGACACCTGGACGAGTGCGTTCGGCCAGGGTCGATACATCTCCCTTACCGCGCACTGGGTGAACCTTGTGGAGCCTGGCAGCGATTCCTCACCTGCTACGGCACGGGTGTTGCCCACGCCACAAACAGCTGCACCGCCGTCCCTCCCACTGGATAACAGCAGCACCTACCTCTCTGACTCCTTCTCCTCCAACGCATCTCAAAGCTGTACCTCATCCGGAAACGCTAACCCAGCAGCAGTAGGATCGTGGAAGCAGTGCAGCACAGCTGTTGGCATGCGTCAGCAAGCGTTGCTGAAGCTAATCTGCCTTGGGGATAAGCAGCACACAGGGGAGGAAATTTGGAAGGGAATAAAGGAACAGACGGATTTGTGGCTGGCACCGCTGGACCTGAAACCGGGCATGGTTGTGTGTGATAATGGGAGTAATCTCATTCGCGCTTTAAGGTTGGCTAAGCTGACACACATCCCTTGCCTGGCGCACGTGATGAACCTAGTAGTTCAGCGGTTCCTGAGGACATACCCAGGCGTGGCCGATCTTCTGTTGAAGGTGCGTCGAGTGGCCAAACATTGTAGAACTTCCAGTACTGCTTCGGGGGCACTCGCCAAGATGCAGGAGCGCTTCAATCTCCCCCACCATCGCTTGCTGTGTGATGTCCCTACGCGCTGGAATTCTACGCTGCACATGCTAGCCCGCTTTTGCGAGCAGAAGAGTGCAGTGGTCCAGTACATGACGGCGCAGTACCGAGGCGCATCCGGCCAGCTGCCAAGCTTCTGTGGATCCGATTGGGCCAACATGTTGGACCTCTGCCAAGTCCTCCAAAATTTTGAGCAATCCACGTTGCTTGTGAGCAGTGACAACTCTTCAGTCAGCATTACCATACCACTGCTGTGTTTACTGAAGAGGTCGATGTTAAAAATCAAGGAAACAGCTGTCATGATGCAACTGGGGGAATCTGAAGGAGAAAACGATCAGCGTGATGGTACCAACATCAGGCCATCCGCCTCAGGGAACGCTGGCCCCAGCAGCTATGACGAAGAAGAGGAGGAGGAACAGCTGGAGTTGGAGCAGGAATTTCATGCCACCACTGACGAGGGCCAGAGCGGTGCACGTTGGACTTCCACAATTCAACGCGAATGGTCAGCAGAAGCAGACCAGGAGGAAGGTGACGACTATGATGCATCACAACAACTATCACAACGCTCACAAGAGGATGATGAGGATTCTGGTAGGACTCTGGCACACATGGCTCAATTCATGCTAGACTGCATTGAACGTGACCCACGCATTGTGCGCATTCTGGACAACACCAATTACTGGGTTTATACCCTTCTGGATCCACGGTACAAACACAATGTTCCAAAACTGCTTGAAGAAAGAGTCAGACAGGTCAAAATGGAAGAATACCAGCAGGCCCTTGTGGAGACTTTAGAGAGGAGATTGACATCCTCCCCCTCCTCTAGCCAGTTGTACGCAGACAGACTGACTTCCGCAAACCCAGGACGACCAGGAGGGCAGCAAACAACGCAAGCCGCAGCTAGTACCCAAAAGGGAATGGTATCGGCAGTGTCCTTGGAGTGGGAAAATTTTCTGACACCCATGCAGCAGCAGCCCACAGAACAGCAAGCGTGCAGATCCACCTCCAACACCGATCGCCTGGAGAAGATGGTCAAGGACTACATGTCAGATGACGTAGCTGTGTCTAACAATCCATCTGCACCCTTCAACTATTGGGTATCGAAGCTAGACACCTGGCACGAACTGGCAATGTACGCAATAGAGGTGCTGGCTTGCCCGGCAGCCAGCGTTATGTCGGAACGCTGTTTCAGTGCTGCCGGAGGCATCGTCACAGATCGGCGTATCCGCCTCTCCACAGAAAATGCAGACCGTCTGACTCAAATTAAAATGAATCAATCCTGGATTGGAAACGACTACGCAACACTCCAGGACCCCAACCAAGTAACATGACCAATGAACATCTGGGATGGTTTAGCGTTTCCGGTCCCTGTTTATTGAACCTCTCATCTGTATTACACTTATGACTGCATGGCGGCAAAAAGCATTGCTATATCCGCACGCTTTTTGTCCTCATGCAAGGCCTGTGTTGTTGTGTCTCAAAAAGCTTGGCCTTCTCCTCCTGCGCCTGCTCCTAGTCCTGTTCCATCACGTCTGCTGCTGCTGGGTTAGCATTTCCAGTCCCTGTTTATTGAACCTCTCATCTGTATTACATTTATGACTGCATGGCGGCAAAAAGCATTGCTATATCCGCACGCTTTTTGTCCTCATGCAAGGCCTGGGTTGCGTCTCAAAAAGCGTGGCCTTCTCCTCCTGCGCCTGCTCCTGTTCCATCACGTCTGCTGCTGCTGCTGGGTTAGCGTTGCCGCTCCCTGTTTATGGAACCTCTTATCTTTATTACATTTATGACTGCATGGCGGTACAAAGCATGCTATCCGCACGCTTCTTGCCCTCATGCAAGGCCTGGGTTGTTGTGTCTCACAAAGCGTGGCCTTCTCCTCCTGCACCTGCTCCTGTTCCATCACGTCTGCTGCTGCTGCTGCTGCTGCTGCTGGGTTAGCGTTGCCGGTCCCTGTTTATGGAACCTCTTATCTTTATTACATTTATGACTGCATGGCGGTACAAAGCATGCTATCCGCACGCTTCTTGCCCTCATGCAAGGCCGGGGTTGTTGTGTCTCACAAAGCGTGGCCTTCTCCTCCTGCGCCTCCTCCTGTTCCATCACGTGTGCTGCTGCTGGGTTAGCGTTACCGGTCCCTTTTCCTGGAACCTCTTATATGTATTACATTTATGACTGCATGCCGACAAAAAACATGTTACCTGTGCAAAGAAAACAGACATTTCCCGCATTTAAAAGACAGTTTTCCCTTTGAAACTTTAAAATCGATTTTCTCAAAAACTATAAGCTCTTTTTGCAAATTTTTTTTTTCCTCTTGTACCCACTCCCAAGGTGCACATACCCTGTAAATTTGGGGTATGTAGCATGTAAGGAGGCTTTACAAACCACAAAAGTTCGGGTCCCCATTGACTTCCATTATGTTCGGAGTTCGGGTCGAACACCCGAACATCGCGGCCATGTTCGGCCTGAACCCGAACATCTAGATGTTCGCCCAACACTACTGCCTAGGCAGGTGAGAGATTTTAAGGCAGCTGAAATACTGAATGGGGGCCATGGGGTGAAGTCAAGGGAAGGTCACCTGGGGGGTCTGGCGGCAAGAGGGCTCCGGGAGCTGACTTTCATGGGGGGAATCCCAAGTTACTTTTGCCCCAGGGCCCCTTTGTGGCTTAAACTGGCCCTGGCAAAGCCCTGAGGATTTAGAGGGGAATTGCTGTCCCTAATTGTTATTATTACTTTTTGGCAGCACAGTTGTCCCACCTATATACTGATATATGAAGTGGTAGGTCTAGTTTTCAAAATTTTGTTCTTTCCCAAACATGTTTTAGATTTCAGGACTTTTTTGCTGTTGTTTTGAAGGGTGCTAAACTCACCCCAAGCTTCAAGTCACTCTTAAGCAACTGCTTAGAGTTTGGAACATATCACATGCTTTCCTCTGCTTAGCCTCACCACTTAAATATACCGCACTATGGAAAAATCTTGGCATGGCATAAATTTGTAACCTCAAGTCTGTCCCATTGTGGATAAAGATGTTTTATTTATTTATCAGGTCATAGACGATGGTGCGATTAAAATGTATGATCAATTGGCTATTGAATTTGCTCTTAAGCTTTCTATGTATATCTCATATATTCAGTTGAAACATACTGTTATAGCTTAGTTTCCTGTCATTCCTTCTAGTCTGATTGACTCATAAATGCTAAACATAATTGAGGGCCACTCATCCAGGAAGCTAATTTCTGTTCCGTCTGCTTCTTTATTGACCCTGGGGGCAATGCACATATCTTTCCTCAAAAAAACCTCAATGGGAAATAGATATAGTTCCTATCAATGATGAAGAATGAGAAGAGTCCCTGTCATCAGTCAACAGAGTTTCACTTTACTTTCCATCTTTTTGCTTTATATGTCCTACATAGAGCTTATCTTACCTCAATAATACTAGCAAAATATAAATAAAGTGGGGGTGTCAGACAAATGCCCTAAATGCCAAACAGTAGCAAGGTACCTTTTTTCATTTAATGCGGGCAAGTGATTGTTATTGATCATTTGGGGTGCTCTGTTCTGGAGGACCCAAAGATATGTCTCTTGAATATTTTGCAGATGGGAAATATAAAAAGCAATTCCTCCCTGTAGTTCTCAACCTAGCACAGAAATCCTTGACTAAATATTGGATCCAATCGATAGTCCCTACATTTAAAGACCTACCCTCTTACGAAGCAATATAACAAAACAGGGACACACACAATAAATTCCTTAGAATGTGGACAGACTGGATAGGTTCAAAGCACACAAAAATGTAAGTGATTAAGCAGAGGTATGACATGTCTCAGGTATACGCTGGATTTACTACATATGTACAGGCATTGCATGTGGGTTGGCTGAAGGCATTATTACTGCATATATCTATGGTAGACCTTTTAATTTTAGACAGATGGTAGGATAAGTTAAAGGTCCTTAAAGATTATGTTTCAGGGTATGGAGGACAAATGTTCAAGATGTCTAGTGGAGATTGGGACATTTTTTCATATGACGTCGTCGTGTTCACATCTGCAAACTTATTAGGAGCAAGTTTGTAGGGCGCTCAGCAAAGTCTTCAAGACACTGATCTTCGTGGATCCAAAGCTGTTCCTGCTGGGTATTGCAGGTGAGACCATTGCCACTATTGCCAGGAAAGTGATACTCTGCTAAATACTGTGTTTTCATGTGCGGAAGCTCATCACATTGAACTGGATCCAGGCGCAGGCCCCACCACTGCAGATTGGGTTAAATTAGTCAACAAAGGAGTTGTGCTGCTAAATTAGACAGGGTGTGGACCCCTTGGTTGGCATAACTTAAAGATCAAGGAATTGACTATGAATCTAATTGAGCAACTATAGAGAGGAACACATGAAGCATTTTGCAAGCAATTAACAGCAAAAACAGTTACATGCAGATATACACTACAGAGCAGCAAGTCATGTGGTCAGTTGTATAGTCTGGGCCACCGAGCAGACAAGACTACTGGCCAATTACACCACAGTTGCAGTGATATGGGGTTTGAAAGCACAGAAGTGCAAACAGTTGCAAGGTATTAGGCATGCATACTTGCAGGCATGATGTTAAAGTTCTCTTCGGATAGCAGTATTCGCTGCTTGATGCGTCACATATAAGGCAGGATGGCTGAAAGCAATGTGGCTGGAGGTGGCTAAAGTTGCAGTCAAGCGATGCAAGATGTTGGTGAAAGCTGTAGTAATTCAACATGTTTCACCAGGATACACCCAGCGTCAACAGGAAACATGGGAAAAAGAGAATAAGAAGCCAACATGACGGAGGCGTAAATGACAGCGGAAAGGGTCTCCAACTAATCCAGTACCGCACCTCTGTCTGCGTCCCACCCACAGCAACAATCCCAGACAGCAGCACACATGGCAGCCGCACACACGGGAGCACACATGGCAGCCACACACACGGGGACGGGGATAGAGAACCACCACAGAGCCAGCTGCCAGGCTTCAAAAGCAAATAAATATCAAACCAAATATACATAGGAGGAAAGAAAAAGTGAATAAATATAGAAAAACGAGCAGCAATAGCAATTCTGCCAATAATAGTGTGGACATATAGGACATTGTCATATCACATGTCATATCACATGAAAGGGGAAGAGGGTACAGACAATGCAGCCTCAGGGGATTGGACAGCTAACAGTGAGACCCAGCAGAGTGCAGAGAAAGGCAGACAGACAGACACACACACAGAATCATAGCAAAAGAGCTGCATAGTTCACAGCATTGTTGAGGTCAGAGGGATTAATGGCCTTTAATCTAATGAACCATGCCCTCTCATGCTTCAACAAAATGTGATTCACTGCCTCCGCGGGGGTTCAAATGGACACAATCCAGAGCCAGGATTTTAAAGAAGGACATATTGGCTTTATGTTAGAAGTTAAAATGTCTCGACACTGCTGACTTAAAATTACAATTGCGAATATTGGAAACCTTTTCAGAAATTTGTTCTTTGAAAGGCCTCGTAGTCTTGTCCACATAGAAGGTCCTGTAGCAACAAAGGATTAAGTACACCACAAACGGGGTGTTGCAGTTTACAAAACTTCTTGCAGCATAAATCATGTCATCAGAGATTCTAGCCTCCTGCCCAACTAACAACCGCCTCTAGAAGGCACAACCCTACAGTGGGAGTGTACATAGCTGTGGAGAGAAGGGAATCCGGGAGGTCCAAGAGGTGTCAGACCACAGCAGATGCCAGTTGTCATGCAACAGTCAGCGAATGGTAGACATGGTTGGTTTCTCTTCAGTACGTGGCTACAGTAGGGACTCACAAGATGTATTAAAAGCTTGAGCATAGGCACAATTAATATTGCGATTGTCATAACCATGTTCAACAAAACGTTGTGCAAGTAGCCAAGTTTCCTTTATGAAATCATCCAATTCTGTGCAATTGTGTCACATTCGGTAAAATTTAGCCCATCAAAATACCACATATTGTGTGGCCAGGATGGAAGCTTGCTGCACATAGCAGACAATTGGTGGTTGTCTCTTTATGGAATAGTGTTGTACAGACAGGGCCGGTTTAAGGGGCCCTGGGGCCCCAAGGCAAACTTAATCTGTGGGGCCCTCCTTCCCCCCACAGTTTCCTCCTGACCACTAATAATAATAATTTGCCTCACCAGCATTGCACTTTTATTTAACTTTCCTGTATAACAAGAAGACACCCAACACTAGGGGAAGAGAGAAACAAAGGTGAATGAGGGAGGGCTGCTGCACACCAAGAGGGCTTCCGAGCATTTTTCAAATCGACAGTGATTTAAAAAGCGCTTGGCTATGACGGTGTTCTCACAGCAGGCAGCAGCATTGTGATTTTTTCAAAATTACAAACACAAAGCATATAGCATGTTTTTGAGCGATTCATTCAAAAATCGATCTGAAAAAATAAAATCGCTTCACAAAATCGCACTCACAAATTGCTAGCGATTGTGATTGTGATTTTGGCATGCACTAGCCCAGAGAGAGAAGGAGTGAAGAGAAATTGAGAATAGCCTGAGATGGAGCAGAGAGCTTATCTGTATTGCAGTCCCACATCACGCAGAGGCTATTTGCCTGTAATATGACTCCTGTCCCTGCCAGTCTCTCACACAAGTCAGAAAGCAGCCCTCCTGGAGTCTAGGGACTGTCAAAAACTTTTAAACTTGCTTAACACCTTATCCACAAATGCAGTCATTATAACAATGGGGAGAGACCAGACAGATATTTTCCCACAGACCCGTCAGGCAAGCTCTGCATCATGCGGTGTATATTTACCAGCTTGCCTGCCCTGGAATTGCACTTTTATCTGCTAGCCCAGTGTCTACATTGCCTTACAACAACAAACCTAAATACACCAGGCACTGGACCGGCCCTAAATCACTGAATAAAAGGCGGCCTGGGGGGAGATTGCCCCCCTTCCCCCAGCACTAGAGAAAGGGGGAAAACAAGGGTGAATGAGGGAGAGATGAGGAGTGGAGAGCTTGAGATAGGGCTGGTGCACACCAGAGCGGTTCTGGAGCAGTTTTGAAAACACTTGCAGGGGGGAAACCGCTTGGCTAATGAAAGTGAATGGGATGGTGCACACCAGAGCGGCTCGTTTTTTTCACAAATGCAAACTCGGGGGCTGCAGCATTTTTGAGATTTCTGAGGCATTTCTGCCTCAATATAAAGTATAGGAAAGTGGAAAACCGCTCTGAAAAACGCTAGATCAGAGCGGTTTTCCAGGCGTTTTTGTTACAGAAGCTGTTCAGTAACAGCTTTACTGGAACAAAAAAACCTCTCTAAACATGCCTAGAATCGCTCTGAAATCTGCTTCAAAAACCTCTAGCATTTTGCAGATCTGCTACAGGTTTTTGGTGTGCATTGTCTGGGCCATAGAGCAGAGAGCATATCTGTATTGCAATCCCACATCACACAGAGGCTAGTTGCCTGTAATGTGTCTCCTGTCCCTGCCAGTCTCTCACTCAAGTCAGAAAGCAGCCCTCCTGGAGTCTAGGGACTGTCAAAAACTTTTCAACCTGAGAAATACCTTATGTAGCTGTCCACATCAGTCTTTACAATAGTGAGAGAGCTTTTCCCACAGACCCTGCAGGAGGAGGCAAGCCTCTGTACAGTTACCAGCTTGCCAGTAGTGATGGACGAACAGTGTTCGCCACTGTTCGGGTTCGCCCGGATTTTGGCCTGTTCGGGTTCGGTTCGGCACCCCCGAACACCTCATGGTGTTCGGGAGGGTGCTCGGGCACGCTGCCCGAACCCGATCAGGCCTTCTGTGTTCGGCCGAACACAGCCGTGTCCGGCCGAACACAGCCGTGTCCGGCCGAACAAAGCCCCCTATAGAGTCCTAGCATAAAGGGAGAGCATGCCCCGAGCGCGGGGGGGGGGGGCTTCGGAAATGCCCCCCACCCCTCCCCGCTAGGCTCTCCCTTCTGCTGGACCCTGTAAAATTAAATAGAAGTCCCCCAAAGTACCTGTAGCAGGCTGGCAGGAAGAGGACAGGAAGCGGGCAGCCGGCGATCACAGGCGCTAGTACCATCTGGTACTTCCGCCCTCTCTCTGACGCACTTCCTGTTTACATTTGTAAGTCGCGTCAAGAGAGAACAGAAGTACCGTGATGACGCGTACGAGGGTACGTGTCATCATGTAGATGACGCGTACCCTCGTACACGTCATCGCGGTACTTCTGCTCTCTCTTGACGCGACTTACAAATGTAAACAGGAAGTGCATCAGAGAGAGGGCGGAAGTACCAGATGGTACTAGCGCCTATGCTCTCCGGCTGCCCGCTTGCTGTCCTCTTCCTGCCAGCCTGCTACAGGTACTTTGGGGGACTTCTATTTAATTTTATAGGGTCCAGCAGAAGGGAGAGCTTAGCGGGGAGGGGTGGGGGGCATTTCCGACCCCCCCCCCCCCCCCCGCGCTCGGGGCATGCTCTCCCTTTATGCTGGGACCCTATAGGGGCCCCAAAGGGACATGTTCGGGTTGGGTTCGGGGCTCGGCCCGAACATGCCGAATATCGGGGGCATGTTCGGCCGAACCCCCCCAAACCCGAACATCTGGATGTTCGCCCATCACTACTTGCCAGCTGCTTCAGCAATTTCAGGGAATTTTTTTAAAAAGGTACAGGAGGTATTCCAGACATCCAGCTAGCCATTCACCTTTTCTTGCACACAGTCACAGCATGTATCTATCCCTCAGCCCCCTCTCCCAGGAGATCAGGGGACATCTGCAGGCTGAAAGATAAGATGCAATGCACAGTGAGTTAGACTCACCTTGATGTGTCGTGTTCCTGGCTGCTTCCAGCCTTCTCAGCACACACAGACAGCATTTTTATTATTATTATTATTTGGTATTTATATAGCGCTGACATATTACGCAGCGCTGTACAGTGTATATATATATATCTTGTCACTAACTGTCCCACAAAGGAGCTCACAATATAATCCCTACTATTGCCATATGTCTATATTATGTAGTGTAAGTACTGTAGTCTAGGGCCAATTTTAGGGGGAGCCAATTAACTTATCCGTATGTTTTTGGAGTGTGGGAGGAAACCGGAGTGCCCGGAGGAAACCCACGCAGACACGGAGAGAACATACAAACATACAAACTCTTTGCATGTCTCCCTCCCTCAACCCCCCTCTCCCAGTGCAGTGAGTAACACAGACTCACTGAGATGTGTCCATGCTCTGGGCTGCTTCTGCTTCACAGTCTACCCCCCTGCTTGTACACACAGACACTATCACTATACCTCACAGATCAGCAGCTGCTGAATGCCTGGGGGTGGACATCAGAACTTCCTGAAGTGTGCTGGTAGGCGGGGCAGCCTGCATACACTTGGCTTGAACTTTCAAGCCTCTTTAGTAAAAACAAATAAACAGCAGTGGGGAAAACAACTCTGTCAGCAGGGGGCCTTTGAAGTGGTGGGGGCCCTAGGGCAAATGCCTAGTCTGCCTGAACGGTAGCGCCAGCCTTGTGTACAGACACACCCTTTGGGAGCAAATAAAATGTGAGGATCTAAAAAAAAGTGACTTAATTGGTATGATATGCTAAGGCAAACTTTAGATTTTGTAATTGTTGCAATTGATCTTGGCTACAAAGTTCTGAAAAGCACTTGCAGTGGAGTTTGCCTGGCAAAAAATGATATTGTTAATGTACATGTAGGCCTCGGGGCTTTGTCACAAACGTAAGATGGCAATGACACTATAAACATCTATAATTGTCTGTCGATATATTGGCTAATATTTTCTGTTAAAGGATACCTTAGCGCAAACATACATCTAAAAAAGGGGGCAGCAGGCATGTGTAGGGATCTCCTACCCGTGGCCGGGAGCGCTCTGAGCATGCACGATACATCACAACTACATAGTGTGCATGTGCAGAATGCTCCCTGCCACGGGCGTGCAATCAAGAACGCGTGTTGCTGGGCAGCTACTGTGCAGTCCGCATGACCCACCCGACCTGGAAGTAAGTTTGGGAGGTCGGTCGGAGGGGGATGGAGGAGAACGGGGAGAGAGGTGGGCATGACGATAGCCCACTACACATGTCTTCTCCCCCCATATTTAAATGTACAGTATATTTGCGCTAAGGTATCCTGTAAGGAGCCACCAGGGCCGGCCTTAGGTTTCACAGCGCCCTGAGCGTAACCAGATTTTGGTGCCCCCCCCCCCATTCATCCTCTTCACGCATGCACATGCGCGCACACACACTATTATAGGCAGATCCTAAGTATTAGCGCCATATCGCTATGCACATAAAGTAAATACCAATCGCGTGTAGCGCCGAAAACGTTGCGCTGTACGCCCTTAACGTTGCACCGTTCATGTGGAGGATGCATTGTTTAGCGTGCAAAGGCGAATTACCGCACAAACAGTGCAACGTTAACGGCGCACTGCAAAACCTTTTCTGCGCACGAACGGTACTAACTTTGTGAGGCCAAACTACCTAGCGCCCTAGTTTGCACGCCCAAACTCTTTAGGCATGCTAACTAGGTTAGCGCTGTATAGTGAATCAAGCCCTTAGTGTATATAGGCTACTAGTCTTATATAGTAGTAGTAGTATATGTAGGCAGATCCCCCCTTTAGTATATATAGACAGCCTATATATATTAAAGGGGGAATCTGCCTAGTACATATACAAGACTAGTAGCCTATATACACTAAGGGGGGGATCTGCCTATATATACACTAAAGGTGGGGGGGATCTGCCTACATATACAAGACTAGTAGCCTATATACACTAAGGGGGGGGGGATCTGCCTCTTATAGGCAGATCCCCCTTAGTGTATATAGGTTTTAGGCAGATCCCCCTTAGTGTATATAGGTTTAGGTTGCAGATCCCCTTTTAGTGTATGCAAATGGACACGAGGGAAAAAAAGAGAGGGGGGGGGAGAGAGGGGGGGGGGTGAGAGAGGGAGAGAGAGAGGAAGATAGAGAGAGGGGGAGAGAGGGGGGGAGAGAGGGATGGAGAGAGAGAGAGAGAGAGAGAGAGATAGAGGAGGGAGAGAGATAGATAGAGAGAGGGGGGAGAGTGCAGCTACACAGATTCCTGTTCTTCTCTTCCACTCCCATTAGCCTCAGCGGCAGCAGCAGGGCTCCAGTCAACCAATCACGAGGGGGATGTGAGTGGTGCCGATGTTGCAAGGATGGAAGCAGCAGGGACAGGAGGTGAATGGGATGCGGAAAGTGTTACCCATTGCTGTACGGCACAGTCGGTGCTCACAGGAGGTGCTCAGACTTGGCTGGGAGGGAGGGTGATTTTCTCACTTATGTGCCCCCTGGAAGGTGGGCGCCTCGGAGTCTCTCACTCCTAGAGGTAGAGCCGTAGCCCGCAGCAACAGTTTGTTGGTCTTCGCCCCCATCACCCCCAGCGGCACCAGGGGGCGGGGCAAGATGTTGCGAGACAGACCCAGCCGGAGCCCGCAGCCAGCTATGCAGCCAGAGTGGCAGGAGCGCCCCCTGGAAGCCGGCGCCCTGAGCGATCGCTCCGGTCGCTCAGGTCAAAGGCCGGCCCTGGGAGCCATAGACTGAAACATAAGTGCAGATCCTGCACCAATTCAAAACTGTCATTAATGTCTGTCAAGGCAAAGCCAAGGACACAACTCAAGACCTGTACTTGAGCTGGAGACAAAGTCTCCCCTGATAAATGAATCACCTGTAGAGATGGCCCGAATGGTTTGCCGGCGAACGGTTCCCGGCGAACTCCTGGGGGTTCGCGTTCGCAGCAAACCGCAAACTTTTCCGGAAGTTTGGTTCACCCCCCATAATGCACCATTAGGGTCAACTTTGACCCTCTACATCACAGTCAGCAGGCGCATTGTAGCCAATCAGGCTACACTCCCTCCTGGAGCCACTCCCCCCTTATAAAAGGCAGGCATTGCCGGCCATTTTACTCATTCGCGTGCCTGCAGTAAATAGAGAAGGGACAGCTGCTGCTGCAGACTCTCATAGGGAAAGATTAGTTAGGCTCTTGTAGGCTTCTTAGCTTGCTCCTTGCTGATTCTTATTGCTAAAATAGCACCCCACAACAGCTCTTTTGAGAGCTAATCTTGTTCTTGTGATCCTTTTTTTTTTTCTGTGTGTCCCACTGACACTTGTGTTGCATAGACAGCCTTGACAATTCATACTGTGTGTGTGCCACTGTGTGTGTGTGTGACAGGTGCACATTGTAATACCCATTACTGCATATACCTACCTACCTGTTGTTCACAGTGCACCCACCTACCTACGTGAGTTGAGCGCACGCAGTGTCACTGTGCCTGTCCTCTACCTGTCTGTATGTGACAGGTGCACATTGTAATACCCATTACTGCATATACCTACCTACCTGTTGTTCACAGTGCACCCACCTACCCATGTGAGTTGAGAGCACGCAGTGTCACTGTGTCTGTCCGCTACCTGTCTGTGTGTGACAGGTGCACATTGTATTACCCATTACTGCATATACCTACCTACCTGTTGTTCACAGTGCACCCACCTACCTACATGAGTTGAGCGCACGCAGTGTCACTGTGCCTGTCCGCTACCTGTCTGTGTGTGACAGGTGCACATTGTAATACCCATCACTGCATATACCTACCTACCTATTGTTCACAGTGCACCGACCTACCTACGTGAGTTGAGCGCACGCAGTGTCACTGTGCCTGTCCGCTACCTGTATGTGTGTGACAGGTGCACATTGTAATACCCATTACTGCATATACCTACCTACCTGTTGTTCACAGTGCACCCACCTACCCACGTGAGTTGAGCGCACGCAGTGTCACTGTGCCTGTCCGCTACCTGTCTGTATGTGACAGGTGCACATTGTAATACCCATTACTGCATATACCTAGCTACCTGTTGTTCACAGTGCACCCACCTACCTACGTGAGTTGAGCGCACGCAGTGTCACTGTGCCTGTCCGCTACCTGTCTGTATGTGACAGGTGCACATTGTAATACCAATTACTGCATATACCTACCTACCTGTTGTTCACAGTGCACCCACCTACCTACGTGAGTTGAGCGCACTGAGCGCACGCAGTGTCACTGTGCCTGTCCGCTACCTGTCTGTATGTGACAGGTGCACATTGTAATACTCATTATTGCATATACCTACCTACCTGTTGTTCACAGTGCACCCACCTACCTACGTGAGTTGAGCGCACGCAGTGTCACTGTGCCTGTCCGCTACCTGTCTTTGTGTGACAAGTGCACATTGTAATACCCATTACTGCATATACCTACCTACCTGTTGTTCACAGTGCATCCACCTACCTACGTGAGTTGAGCGCACGCAGTGTCACTGTGCCTGTCCGCAACCTGTCTGTGTGTGACAGGTGCACATTGTAATACCCATAACTGCATATACCTACCTACCTGTTGTTCACAGTGCACCCACCTACCTACGTGAGTTGAGCGCACGCAGTGTCACTGTGCCTGTCCGCAACCTGTCTGTATGTGACAGGTGCACATTGTAATACCCATTACTGCATATACCTACCTTCCTGTTGTTCACAGTGCACCCACCTACCTACGTGAGTTGAGCGCACGCAGTGTCACTGTGCCTGTCCGCTACCTGTCTGTGTGTGACAGGTGCACATTGTAATACCCATCACTGCATATACCTACCTACCTGTCGTTCACATTGCACCCACCTACGTACGTGAGTTGAGCGCACGCAGTGATACTGTGCCTGTCCGCTACCTGTCTGTGTGTGACAGGTGCACATTGTAATACCCATTACTGCATATACCTACCTACCTGTTGTTCACAGTGCACCCACCTACCTACATGAGTTGAGCGCACGCAGTGTCACTGTGCCTGCCCGCTACCTGTCTGTATGAGACAGGTGCACATTTCAATACCCATCACTGCATATACCTACCTGTTGTGTTCAGTGCACCCACCTCATCACTGCATATACCTACCTGTTGTGTTGAGTGCACCCACCTACCTACGTGAGTGCACGCAGTGTGATATACCACTCCGTGCATACCTGTTAACTGCACCTGTGTGACTGCACATTGTATTAGTCAAGCCAGTGCATACCTTTCACTTCATCCCCCCCCCCCGATATGGACACAACGGACAAAACAGGTAGAGGCAGAGGTAGAGGCAGACCCAGAGGAAGGCCACCCGGCAGGTCTGTGCGAGGTCGTGTTGATGTGATTTCGTGCGGCCCTGGCCCAAAGTACAGTACTCAGAAGAAGGCACGTCCCATCAACTCCCAAGATTGTCAGGACGTGGTTGACTATTTAACACAGAACACATCATCTTCTGCAGCCACCAGCGCTACTACAAACACCACATCCTCTGCATTTGACACTTCGCAGGAGTTAATTGGTGGGGAATTAACTGATTTACAGCCATTATTGTTGCAACCAGATAAAGGTGCTAAGCAAGTTACTCCACCTCATATGTCTGAGTTAGGCGGCGACACTATGGACTTAACTTTTGAGGAGGAGGATGATGAAGTACCTGTTGTTGGTGCATTTTTGGAGGTGTCTGAGGCAAGCGAAGCTGGGCAGGATGATTATGATGATACGGATCCCACATGGGTTCCTAAGAGACAAGATGACCAAGGGGACAGTTCAAAGGGGGAGTCAGAGAGGAGAAGGAGGAGACGAGTTCCTGAAAGAAGCAGGGGGAGCTTGTCATCAGAAACAGCTGTTGGCAGTGTCCAGCGCCATGTATCGCCACCTATGTACAGCCAGCCAACATGCCCTTCAACGTCAGCTGCTGATGCCACCATAGTGCCATCACCCCAGGGGGGCTCAGCGGTTTGGAATTTTTTAATGTGTCTGCCTCAGATCAGAGCAATGCCATCTGTTCTCTCTGCCTCCAAAAATTGAGCCGTGGAAAGGCCAACACTCACTTAGGGACAAGTGCCTTACGAAGGCACATGGAGAAAAGGCACAAACTGCAATGGGAAGAGCACCTGAGCAAAAGCAGCACACAACAACAACAACAACAACAAATAACATTTGTAAAGCGCTTTTCTCCCGTGGGACTCAAAGCGCATAAGCATGGCTCCGACCATCGTGGTACAGGGGAAGAATTTTATAAATCTGGAAATGCCAGGCTAAACAGGTGGCTTTTCAGTCTGGATTTGAATAGCTCCAGGGATGGTGCTGTCTTTACTGGGTGTGGTAGGGAGTTCCAAAGAGTAGGGACAGCATGACAGAAGGCTCTGTCTCCAGATTTTTTGAGGTGCACTCTGGGAGTGACCAAGTTTATAGAACTTGCTGATCTGAGGTTGTGAGAGGTGTGGTGCAGCTTCAGCAAGTCCTTCATGTATCCAGGGCCCAGATTGTGCAGGGATTTGAATGTCAGCAGTCCAATCTTGAAGAGTATTCTCCATTCTACTGGTAGCCAGTGCAGTGAACGAAGGATCGGTGTAATGTGACAGTGGCGAGGCTGGTTTGTTAGCAATCTGGCAGCAGCATTCTGCACTAATTGCAGGCGACGCAAGTCTTTTTTGGGGAGGCCAGCATAAAGGGCATTGCAGTAGTCCAGCCGTGATGTGATGAAGGCGTGGACTAGGGTTGGAAGATCCTCTGGGGGAATCAGATGTTTAATCTTTGCAATGTTCTTCAGATGAAAGAAGGAAGATTTAACTACAGATGAAATTTGGTTTCTGAAACTCAATTCCCCATCGATTAGTACGCCAAGGCTGCGCACAAGGTTGGAGCTGTTTATGTCTGAATTCCCAATCCTGATTGGTGTTGCTTTAGGATAGAGCTGTTTTGATGGCGAGCACTGGCTTTGGACAAACAGGACCTCAGTTTTGTCAGCATTCAGTTTCAACCAGTTATCATTCATCCATGCCTGAAGCTCAGCTAAGCAAGAGTTTATTTTTGGGGTAGGGTCTGTTCCACCAGGTTTGAAGGACAGGTATAGCTGTGTGTCATCGGCGTAGCAGTGGTACGTCAGGCCATGTCGTTGGATAAGTGTACCGAGTGGCAACATGTAGATTGCAAACAGCAGAGGGGATAGGATTGATCCTTGTGGCACTCCGAATTGTAGAGGTGCAGGTTTGGACATTATAGGTCCTAGGGATACTCTCTGTGTTCTGTCAGTCAGGAATGATCTGAACCACTGGAGGACTGATCCACTGATGCCACAGTACTCCTGCAGTCTGTTAAGCAGGATTTCATGGTCAACTGTATCAAAAGCAGCTGAGAGATCCAACAGGATTAGGATGGAGCATTCCCCTCTGTCCCTTGCCATGAGCAGATCGTTGCAGACTTGGATGAGGGCTGTTTCACAGCTGTGGTGTTTCTTAAAGCCAGATTGTAGAGGGTCCAGGATGTTGTTTACTGACAGCCTGGTTTCAAGTTGCAGATAGACAGCCTTTTCAATAACTTTACCTAAGAAGGGGAGGTTGGAGACAGGTCTGTAGCTGCTCATAGCATCTGGATCCATGGAAGGTTTTTTGAGAAGGGGCTTGATGATTCCTTCTTTTAGAGAGGTAGGAAACCTCCCTGCTTGCAGAGAGCAATTTACTATTTTGTGAAATGCTGGACCAAGCAGGTCAGGGCATTTCAGCATATGTTTAGTTGGTCCAGGGTCCAGGTCGCAGGTTGTCTGGTGGAGACGACAGAGGGTGTCTGAGATCTCTTCCTCACTAATACTTTTGAAATCAGTCCAGGGTGTTAGGTTGTTTTTGCAGCTATTTCCATTAGTTGCATGAGTCTTGGGTGCTGTGGACTGAATGAGAGACCGAATAGAAGATACTTTGTCAGCAAAGTAGCAGGCAAATTTCTCACATAGCTCCTTTGAGGGAGCTATGTGAGAAAAGCCACCCTCCTTCTCCTCTTCCTCCTTCAGGTGCAGCATCTTCAGCAGCTTTCTCCCTTGCACCTTCACAGCCACCCTCCTCCACTCCGCCTCTGACCTTGAGCGGTTCCTGCTCCTCTGCAGCCAGGTGTCCGTGAAGGAAATCTTTGAGCGGCAGAAGCCAATTTCTGCCAGTCAACCCCTTTCCCAGCGTCTGACAGCTGGCGTGGTGGAACTGTTAGCTCGCCAGCTGTTACCATACCATTATTATGATTATGAGGCTTCCGTAAATTTGTGACCATTGGGACACCGCAGTGGAAGATACCAGGCCGCAATTATTTCTCTAAAAAGGCGATACCCAAACTGTACCATGAAGTTGAGAGGCAAAAGGTGTCATCTCTGGCACACAGTGTTGGGTCAAGGGTCCACCTGACCATGGATGCCTGGTCTGCCAAGCACGGTCAGGGCAGTTACATAACTTACACAGCCCATTGGGTCAACCTGGTGACCAATGGCAAGCAGGGAGTACGTGGCTGTGCAGCGGACCAACTTGTGTCACCTCCACGGCATGCAGGCAGGCCTCCTGCCACCTCCTCTCCTCCTGCTACATCCTCTTTGCTGTTGTCCTCCTCCTCCTCCTTGGCTAAGTGGCTGTTCAACTGTACTGGTGCTGTGATCTCCTCTCCAGCTACACAGCCCCAGTTCCCCAGGGCCTATGCTGCATGCCTACGACGGTGTCACGCCATCTTAGACATGTCTTGCCTCAAAGTAGAGAGTCAGACCAGCTCTCCTGGCTGCTCTTAACAAACAGGTGGATCAGTGGCTGACCCCGCACCAGCTGGAGATCGGCAACATGGTGTGTGACAACAACAGCAATCTCCTTTCCGCATTGAATTGAATTTGGGAAAGCTGACACATGTACCCTGCATGGCACATGTGCTCAATCTAGTTATTCAAAGATTTGTGTCAAAGTACCCAGGCTTAGAGGACGTCCTGAAGCAGGCCAGGAAGTTGTGTGGGCATTTCAGGCGGTCTTACACGGCCATGGCACGCTTTGCGGACATTCACTGGAATTCGACCCTGGTCATGTTCTCTCGCCTGCTAGAACAGGAGAAAGCCGTCACCCAGTACCAGTACAATTACAGTAAAAGGACACAATCTGGGGAGATGGAGGTGTTCTGACCCAACAACTGGGCACTGATGCGAAATGCATGCAGGCTCATGCGGCCATTTGAGGAGGTGACCAACCTGGTGAGTCGCAGTGAAGGCACCATCAGCGACTTGATCCTGTATGCTTACTTCCTGGAGCGTGCCGTGCGTAGAGTGGTGCATCAAGCTGTGGAGTAGCGTGAACAGGAACAGTTACGGCAGGAACAGTTGTGGGAGCATTAGAATCAGATGTTTCCTCAACACCTGCGGCAGCACAGAGGGGGGAGGAGGAGGAAGAGTTGTGTGGGGAAGAGGAGTCAGACTCAGATGATGAGGAAGGTGTTTCTTTGGAGGAGGAGGAGGCGGCGGCAGAAGAACAACGGCAGCAGGCGTCGCAGGGGGCTTGTGCTGCTCGACGTTCCCGTGGTATTGTTCGTGGCTGGGGGGAGACGGAGGACTTACCTGATGTCACTGAGGAAGAGCAAGAGGAGATGGATAGTACGTCTGGATCCAACTTTGTGCAGATGGCGTCTTTCATGCTGTCCAGCCTGTTGAGGGACCCCCGTATAAAAAAACCTCAAGGGGAATGAGCTGTGCTGGGTGGCCATGCTATTAGACCCTCGGTATAGGCACAAAACGGCGGACATGTTACCAACTCACCAGAAGGCAGAAAGGATGCAGCACATACAGAACAAGCTGGCAACTATGCTTTACAAATCGTTTAAGGGTGATGTCACAGCACAACACAATAAATGTACCATTGCCAGTAATCCTTCTCCCATGTCGACGCAGGTCAAGGACAGGACGCTCCAGCGATCTCATGGTGATGTCGGACATGCAGACATTCTTTAGTCCAACGCCTCGCCTTAGCGCTTCCGGATCCACCCTCCACCAACACCTCGACTGGCAGGTAGCCGACTACCTGGCCTTAAGTGTGGATGTAGACACTGTGAGCAGCGATGAACCCTTGGACTACTGGGTGCACAGGCTTGACCTGTGGTTAGAGCTGTCCCAATTTGCCATCCAACTTCTGTCTTGTCCTGCCTCAAGCGACCTGTCAGAAAGGACCTTAAGCGCAACTGGAGGCATTGTCACTGAGAAGAGAAGTCGCCTAAGTCACAAAAGTGTTTAGTACCTCACCTTTATCAAAATAAGGCATGGATCCCGGAGGGCTACTGCCCGCCCGAAGACTAAGTCAGTCCCCGCACACAGCATCTCTTCCTGCATGCCGTGTGACTGCCTGCCTCATGACTAAGTCACTCCCCACACAGCATCTCTGCCTGCAGGCCGCTTGACTGCCTTCTCCACCACCACCAACAGGGTCCAGGACTCCAGGCGGATTCCTGAATTTTTAAGGCCGCTGCTAGCAGTGGCTGCTATAATAATTTTTCTGGTTCGTGTACATACCTGCCTAATTTTTCTGGCTGCACTGCGGCTGCAACAACAAAAACAAAAGGCATGTACATGTGTCAATTACCCTTCTTGATCGTTACCTTGCCGCGGTAAAGGGGCTTGCATATCACAGTGAAGCAATGACCACTGGCTATATGAGTGTCTCGGGGGGGGAGGACACACCCCAGATAATAATGTCGTTGCTTCATTGTGGACAGACCAAATTTGATCAGCTGGACAGTCACTCATTGAGCTACCACAGCCCGGCGACCATATGGGCTTGAAAACTGCCACGGCCTGCACTCTGACCAGTCCAGCACGGCCGTCACTACACAAACAGCTGTTTGCTGTGCGTTACACAGTGAGTTTGGTGTGTCAGTGTGAAGCAGTACTCTAATCACACTTCCTGACTGATGTATACACATGCAATATGTTTTAAAGCACTTTAGTCCTGCAATTTAGCATTCAATGTGATTTCTGCCCTTAAAACGCTGCTTTGCGTCAAATCCAGATTTTTCCCCGGGACGTTTGGCGTGTATCCCACTCCACCATGCCCTCCTCCAGGTGTTAGACCCCTGAAAATTCTTTTCAATCACTTTTGTGGGCAGCATAAATTTTTCTAATTTTCAAAGTTCGCCTCCCCATTGAAGTCTATTGCAGTTCACGGAAGTTCGCGCAAATCGAACTTTCGCGGAAGTTCGCAAACTGAAAATCAGAGGTTCGGCCATTTCTAATCACCTGTAGTGGCACTGTTGAGGAGTCACTGAGGGGGAACACTGGTAGGTCAAGGGCATATTCTGGGGGGATCATCTATGGTGGTAGCGAGCCTGCGTCTACGCAGTCGACAATGGTGGCGTTGGATAACTGGTGTAGAACTAAAAAAGGAGTCCCACCATTTTGGATGTGTGTTGTTGTCACACTTGAGGGGCTAACATTAGATGACAGGGGGATAATTGAAACAATATTAGCGCCAATGGCGGCTTTGAAAATTATAACTAATTATAACTTGGGGGTTTGATTGAATTTGATTTCCAGGAGTTTTGGATTTACCCTTCAGCCGTTGTTGACGTGCAGTACTCTGGATAGAAGGACCAGAGGAACCTCCTGAAGTGGCAGCACTACCAGATACATCGGAATCTGAGACAGACGTCAATGCTGGGGATTTGCTGATAGGATTGCATCCATGAAAATGTATTAGTTAGAGCCCAAATCATATGAAGCCCCAGTTTTTTTTTTTAAATAAGTTTTATTTGGTTCTCAAAATGTTCACCCATATTAGAAACGGTAAGTCCATATCATAAAAAGAAATGTGCAGACGCAGCTGCTTGTAGAAAAAAAACATATTTTACAGTGTAAAGATATGGCTACATAAGTATGATAACAATCAAACAGATTCCCCATTCCTGCTGAAACCTTCCCCTGCTCTCTCTCTATCTTTAATTTTGATGAAAGGGTACAGAATAGTAGGCATAAGGTACAATCATGACAATACAATACAAATGTTTAGAGATCATGTGATTTCAAGACTTCCAAGGGTACCTGTCAGTCGTTGGTATGCGTACCAGGAGCAGTATTTAAACGGTTCCATGAATTGTTTGATTTGATCATCAGTATACATCGGAAGTATATACGATTTCCACCTTTTGAATAATTTTTAAGTAAGATAGAAAGACAGTTCATCATGAACATCTGACAGACTTGGCATTGTAGGATATATCCATCTGTTATATATAGCTTTTTTTGTAGCTGCTAGTTTTAAGTTTCCTATATCTGGAAGTTTATACGTTATACGTTTATACGTTTAGGTACAATAGGTTTACCGGGTCCCCAGTACCTCCCACTTATTCGTTTTCATGGAATAGGAAAAGCAAGGGATCTTTGGGAACCTGTCTTTTGCCGAGTCTACTCAGAAAGAGAGAGATATCACCCCGGAACTGTGAAATATTAGGGCACTCCCAAACGCAGTGTAAGAGCCCTGCTTCAGTTAGGTGATATTTTGGACATTTGTTGGTATAGTATGCTGGAGGAGTCTTAAATTTTATATTAAAGGCATATTTGGCCTTGTATATAAACAGGAGATGCGACTCTCGCCATTTTTCGCTGACCAAGAGTGATCATATCCGATTATTACCATTTATAATTTTATTTTCAATACTAGAATTTGGAAAAGATTTCTCCCATCCTTTAAAATCATTTTTAGATATGATTTCAATCTGTGCTTGGGCTAAAGTGCTCTGCAATTCAGAGAGGGATAATCTCTCCCCCCTGGTTTTAAGAAACAATCAAAGGGGGTTATCTTTGCAATGGTGGAGATATAATTAAGATTTTTATCTATAAAGGACTTCACTTGTGCATACATAAGGAAGTGTAATGACGTTACCCCATATAATTGTTGGATTTCCCGAAAAGATAGTAAAGCATGGTTATCTAAATTTAGCATGTTGCTCAGTTTTAAGATCCCCTTGGCTTCCCACTGTGCATACGTTTCATGCATCATTCCAGGTGCAAAAGTCGGTAGACCCCATAGGGGCATGTATTTAGAAACTCTCCATGGGGGAGTAAATAATTTTCTGAGTTCTTTCCATGCCACTATAGTGTCTCTAAAGACTTGACTATGTTTTATGCGACTTGGCAATTTCGCCCAAGGTGTATGTAGCAATCCCACTAGAAACCAGGGTTCAGCCAAAGAACTCTCAAGTGTATAATTAGAAAAATAGTTTGTGGCTGAATCCCAGTCTCTCACATGACGTGTAATACAGGCTAGATTATACCTTCTAATGTCTGGCAAATTCAGTCCTCTGTGAAATTTGAGTATTTGAAGACGTTTTAGTTGTATGCAAGCCCTCTTTCCTTTCCAGAGAAATTTGGAGAAGGCCCTATTAAGGTTATTTATGTCATTATGACATAATAATATTGGGAGCGTTTGTAGTGGGTAAAAAAGTTTACCAAAACTGACCACCTTATTTAAAGCTGATCTTCCTGTTAGACCCATGGGTATATTAGACTATTTGTCTAGTTGTTGAATTATATTAGCAATTAGTGGTGAGAAATTATCAATATATAGAAAGGAAGGATCTCTATGTATTTTAAGACCTAAATATGTGATGGTTGTACTGGCTACTTCGATCCCTAAGGGGAGGTGCTCTTGTTTAGGTAGTTGTTTAGACAAGTAAAGAAGTTTACTATTCTGTTTATTGATTTTAAACCCAGATTCCTGGCCAATCTCCTTGATGATTTTAAGTATCAGTGGAACTTGTGTTTGTGGATTGTTCAAAAATAATAAGACATCATCAGCAAAAAGTGCTGCGATGACTTTTTGGTCGCCTATTTGTATGCCCTCTAGTGTTGACAGAAAATAAGATGCAAGTGGTTCCAAAGCTATATTGAAGAGCAGCGGTGACAATGGGCAACCTTGATTCGTACCCTTGTAAAGTCTTCAAGATGGGGATAAAAAACCTGGGGTATATATTCTAGCCGTGGGTGCTGCATAAAGTAGATTGATAAATTGCTTATATTCCCCTTTAAACCCCATTTTGATAGGGACTTTATTCAACCAAGTCCAGTGAACAGCGCCAAACACTTTTTCCGCATCTAAGGTAAGTATTGCCACCTTTTTAACCTCCCTGGCGGTAAGCCCGAGCTGAGCTCGGGCTATGCCGCGCAGGAGGATTTCTCCGGCTCTATTGGGGAGATTCGCCCCATTCAAAGTGCTGTGCGCGCAGCCAGCACTTTGCTAGCCGCGCGCAGCGGCGAAAGAGGGCCCCCCCGCCAGAGCCCTGCGCTGCCCGGACCAATGAGTTCCGGGCAGCGCTATGGGCTGGATCGGGTGCGCCTGACGTCAGGACGTCGGCTGACGTCCATGACGTCATTACGATCGTCGCCATGGCGACAGGAGAAGCCAAACAGGGAAACGCGTTATATACGCGCTCCCCTGTTTGCTATTAGTGCCGGCGACGATCGCACTAGAGGGACACATGCGCCCTCTAGTGGTGTTTCATGTAGCTACCACTCTGGTGGCTTTACATGAAACAAAACAAAAAAAAAATTTAAAAAAAGGATCTTTTCCTATTTGAAAAAAAAAAATAACCGCCAGGGAGGTTAAATGTTGTGGGGTAAGCTTTGACTTGCTCTAGTACTGCCATGAGTTTCCTTATATTTGTCACCGCGACTCTTCTCCTGACAAACCCTACTTGATTAGGGTGTATTATTAATTTAACAAATTGTGACAACCTGTTTGCCATTAGCTTTGTAAGGATTTTGAGATCTTGATTTATCAAGGAGATTGGCCTATAGGAAGCCAGATCAGTTGGATCTTTACCTGTTTTGTGTATTAGCTTGATGTGAGCTTCATTGTCTGAGTTTGGGATGGATTTACCATGTAAAATCGAGTTATATAGGGAAGTAAGAGTGGGTGCTATTTATGATTTCAAAATTTTTAAATATTCAGAGGAAAGACCATCAGGCCCAGGAGCTTTGTGATTATGCAATCCTTTGATAGTGGCAAAGACTTCCTGTTCTGTAATAGGACTATTTAGTTCCTCTAAATGTGCTTCTGTTACGGTAATTTGTGCAGAGAGACTTTTTGTATAAATGATTCCCCCAATGGCCTGTCAGTGTCTCCAGGAGAGTCATAAAAATGTTTGTAGTGTTCATAAAATACTCAGTTAATATCCCCAGGGAGATGCACCAGATTTCCATCATTTGATTTAAGACAGTGGATATTGGTAGGTGGGCATTGGGTTTTAGCTAGTCTAGATATGAGCCTGTGACACTCACACAGTTCCCGAGAAAACCGTGTGCGCGCCAGTTGAGTCACAAATGCAAATTCCATTGCAAAATAGTAAAAATTTCATTTTTTTAAATCAACTTTTTTTTCACTACTCCTTGGCTCTGCCAGCAATCACTGATAGCATTCCTGGAAAGTATATGGCTCATCCATCAGATGAAATCAGATATGAGCTTGACAGAACCAATTTAAAGGAGAGAGAGCTGGGACTACTTGGCACCGACCTCAGAGCTGACACTTAGCTCTGCTGTCCTAGCTTCAAAGATCCCCAGCTGAGTTCTTCAACTAGAAATGACCTGCTGTAAACCTTAAATGTCTATGATAATCCATAGACTTCTGTATTTGTAATATTTCTGATGTTACAAAGATACCAGGTCCTTCAAATTCGCAGAGTGTGTTGGACTTCACGTGACACTGGTTTTGAGAGATTTTCAGCCATCTGGATCTTCCAGAACCAGTACTACAGAGGGTGTAAGTAACAAACGGTGTTATTTGTCTCCCATGGTCCTCATGTATAGTATCAAATGATTTGTAAAAGTATATGCATGCTGTTTCTTGATGTGACCTATGGGCACGGAGAAAGCGGGCAAAACATGAATTGGGCCAAAATCTCTCCCTGTCTAATGGGACAATGCCCCTATTCAAATTTCACAAGGCTGGACTTGTACGTGTCATGACCCCTCCCATCTATAGTGAGGATTAAAACCCCAATGACACAGCGGTCCAAGGTCCAAAGTCCTTCATCTGAAATCTTTGTCTATAACATCCGACAGCCAGCTGGACACTGGCAAAATCCCTTGGATTATTTCTCACATTTCTCACAAGCATGGCAATCGCCATCTTGGATTTTCCGCCACAGACTTGCGTTTGCCGCATGGACTACCAGTAACGGTATTTGAACTGTATTTTAAGACATTCTGTTTCTCTTTCATCTCTATTCTCTTTCTATCAAACCGATCTGTTCTACCGGACAGGTATATCTATCTGTGGGTTAAATTAGACTGTGTGTATGTAGTTTTAGATTTTATTGTTCAGTCTTGTGCCTATTCTGGTTATCTGATTTCTGCTACAACGAACTTGCCCTCTGAGGAGTCATACTACCGCATTGTTTTATTATTTTCTTATAAATTGTTGAATCTTAGTCCAGTGGTCAACTTCCTTTTTTTTTTCTAACCATTTTTGTCTATTTATCTCATTAGGTGGCATTTAGTATTCTGTATAAGCTTGTCTGACCTGCTTCACATGTTTTTCATATTCCTGCAGACTTTGCTTCTTTTTTGCTGCTACATATGATATGATCCTGCCTCTTATGACCGCCTTGGATGCATCCCAGAAAAGATGTGGTTGGTGTTTGTGTATCATATTGTCTAAAGTTAAACAATATTCTTGCCACCAGTATAAAAGATCCTTGTGAAATTTGTCATCGCCATATAGATATTGCGGATATCTCCATAAAATATCAGTACCATGGGGATTTTTTTTCTCTACTGAAATAGAAATGGGAGAATGATCTGAGATAATCATATCATGGATTGTTGCTTCATGTAATTTACACATTAAATTTGGGGTCAACAGAAGATAGTCGATGTGAGAAGAGGAGGCATGTACTTGTGAGTGAAAACTTGAATTCTCGGTCATAAGGGTGCAAGAAGCGCCAATTGCACCCGGCTTAAGTCAGTCATCAGCGTGGCTAAAGGAGTTGGTTTTTGATGAGATCTCTCTCGAGACTTGTGGGATCTATGTTCAGCCACAATAATGACATCATTAAAGTCGCCTCCAACTATTAGATTAAAAGAAGATTTTTCAGTTAATTTCCACTTTAACTTTTGCATAAATGCTTTATAGTTTGCATTTGGCCCATATACTCTAAACAAGGTATACGTTTCCCAAGGAATACGGAGGGTGACATAGGCCCATCTTCCCTCGCTACCCGAGGCTGAGTCGAGAATTTCTGCCCGAAGTGATTTATTAATCAGAATTAGCACACTGGCCTTTTTCCCAATCGCTGGAGACCCTAAGACCTGTGCTACCCACTTTGTTAACATCAGATTCCATAACTTTGAGAAGCGCAGGGTAGAGCAGAGCAGGGCAAATTTTATTTGTCTATTGTAGAGTTCCATCCAAACAGCTCCAAATAGTTGACGTTTCTTGGTGACTTCAGCTGAATAATCATTAAAGATACATACTGTGGATCCCAGCAATATAAGTGGCTCTCTCAAATCTTTGTAAGCATTTAAAATGTTTATCTTGTCGTTGTAAGGTATCTGACGATCACTGTCCGTGATAGCTCGGGGTTGTTAACTTTGGGGGGGGGGTCCTACTCTATGCACTCTTTCAACTCTTAATGAACCTGTAATCTTTAAGGCTCCTTGTATGGCTGCTTCACACAGGTTTTGCAGGTCCCCCGGTTTGCAAGACTCTGGCACTCCGATCACTCTCAGATTATTCCGGCGGGAGCGATTTTCTAGATCATCTAACTTTTTCTTGAAGCCGAGATTCTCCGTTGTAAGAACCTTAATGGTGTTTTGAGCTGCCTGCAGGTCACCTTCGCAGTGCTCAAGTCTGGTTTCTGCCTCCCGGATCTGAGCATAGTGTTGCTGTAGTGTCTGGCTAATGGCTGCCAGAGATCGCGTGACCGCGGCCTCCACTATTGACTGCAGGTCGGGGGAGATTCGGGGGTGATCAGCATCTTTAATGTGAGTGTGGGGTCTCTCCTCAAACTTATCTCAATCTGTGCCCCATTCGCCGTCATCTCGGAGCGATCTTGTCTGCTTCATTTCCGGCGGCGCCATTTTAGATTGAATGTGTGGGGTGCGAGATACTCCTTATTCGTTTTGTTGGTAGGCCATAGACGACGGTCCATAGGGTGCCTCTTTCAGTTTCTGTGGGTTGTGGGCAACCCTTCGTGAGTTTCGGAGGGTGTTTAAGTGTGGCAAGCCACTGTGTGAGAGATGGCCGCTTGGAGCTTCTTCTCTCAAGCGCTTCTAGACATGCGGGCGCCGGAACGGGAAGTCCGAAGCTCCAGTTTTGTATGTTAAGGTATCCTTGGTGAAGTTGCTGTCCTGTAACGAATGTGGAATCGTGTCCGTGGTCAGCGCACCAGACGTGCGCTGACACGGCGGATTTCCTCCACAAGCGTATAATTGAGGACACCCAGGCTAGGTGCTATGCACCCGCAGAGGGCAATTCCCACCGGCAGATGGCGCTGTGGAGTGCAGGCGAACACAGCCACAGATGCCAAATGGGAATTGTACAGATCCAGGACAAGGTACAATCAGGCTGGGCTGGATAGCCCACAGGGAACAGAGCAAAGGGACAGAACCAATGTGTGCCCACCAAACTAGTCGCCACCCAGCAACGGCGAACACACAACGGCGGAAACGAAGTAGGAAAAGCAATCGCAAGAATGGTGATTGCCAATAGCGACACAAGACTGAGCAGGACAGAGCACCAGGGTAGCAAAGGCACAGCAAATCATACAAAGAGAAAGATAAGGAAAATAACAAACGCTAGCTGAACGCGAACACCGCACTCATTCGCAACAGTGCACGCGTTCGTGCGCGGTCTCCGCGTGTTACGCACAACAGAGACAAGCACGCCTAACTAACCAAAGACAGACAAACACGAAACAGAGAACGCGAGCGCTTGCTTAACGGTTACCTCACCGAGCCTACAGCAAGCGTTCGTATCTGACAAGACAGACAAACGTGAAACAGGAACTAGGCAGAAAGGATCCACCGCTCTTCCGTCAGAGCAAGTGTGATCCAAGCAGAAACACAGATCAGAAAGATCCACAGCGGCTACCGCTAGCGGTTAGTGCGATCCAGGAAGACAGATCAGAAGGATCCACAGCACCAGCTCCAGAGACTAGTGCGATCCAGGAAGACAGATCAGAAGGATCCACAGCACTAGCTCAAGGCGAGTGCGATCCAGGTAGACAGAACAGAAGGATCCACAGCACTAGCTCAAGGCGAGTGCGATCCAGGTAGACAGAACAGAAGGATCCACAGCACTAGCTCAAGGCGAGTGCGATCCAGGGAAGACAGATCAGAAGGGGCTACCAGTAACAACCGCTGTTCCGGTTAGCACCCAGACACACAGAACGACTTCCTATCGACCACCGCTGGGACAGGACAGTCGCAACAGACAAACAAACAGATAAGCAATCCTAACGGCACTAAAGAAACTGCCTAGTGCAGTCCCCAGAATTACTCTAAGATAACTTCAACAAAAAGTAGCATGGCTGACACTCTCTAGGAGTGTTTACTACAAACCCTGAAGGAATGAACTGCAAAGGACTGTGGGTAATCCCAACCTTTATACTGCCAGTCATCACAGGAGGCAGGTAGGGGATTTGCATAACGAATGTATGCAAATTCCTCAGCAGCAAGCTGCAATACTGACAAAAGGTCTCTCTTCCAGAGACCTGCAGAATGCAGACCTGAACAGTGGTCAAAAAGCTGCCTGCCTGCGCAGGCAGCTAAGCGAATTCTCACAGTACCCCCCCCTTCTAGGGTCGAATTCCAGACGACCCTCAAAACTGATATCTCCAAACAACTCTAACAGAAGACTCATGAAGGTCGGGACAGCCCGACAAGGTCCAATTCCAGAGTCAGTCCACCCGAAACCGACCTCATCGGAAACAGAAGCCACCGAAACATGCCCATCAGCACTACAAGTCTCAGCGTAACCCCCATCAGGACTGTGGATCCCAGAGAAGAAGCCATCGACACCCTCCAGACAATACCCACC